>NW_015387593.1:267725-303951 GCF_001527695.2 Protobothrops mucrosquamatus
TCAGCTCTGGGAAGGAGGTAATGGCAAACCACTTCTGAAAAGCCTTTCCAAGAAAATTGCAGGGACTTGTCCAGGCAGTTTCTGAGTATTGGCCACAATTGAATTGAGGGGGGAGGGGGAAGATTAAGGAGCAAGCCTATCTTCTAATGCCAAAAAGTTAACAATGTAGAAAAAACATAATTTAGACTGCAGGTAATTTAAAATGTTGGCTTCCAAATGCAGTACTATAAAGCTGAAGGGAGAAAAATGCTAACAAAGAACGTAGCAAAGAAATACTGCATGGAGATAAGAAAATCAGGTATTACTGTGGCGAACATATAATTATGAAAATAATTGTCTCATAAATTCTGCAGTGGAGACCTTGGTGCCCTTTGACCTAGGTGTTTGCTTGTGGATGTTTCGTTACCACAGTAAGTATCTACCATCTCCCACAGGAAGCCGTTGACCTTGGCTGCAATACACTTGTCTGAGGGAAATAGTAAACTCTTTTCATCTGCTGACGTAGGTCAGAAACCTGCTTTACCCATCACTAATTATTCAGCAACTTGAACTGGTCACATAGATATAGATTAAAATAGCCTCCCGCAACCTGGTACCCTTCAGAAATGCTCGTTGTCATATTTCATCATTCTTAGCCAGCATAAAGCTGTGAATTATGGGAGAGAGAAATCTAGCAGACCCAGAGAGAACCACACTGGGAATGTGGCATTAAGAAATATACTATTCTTGTGCAGGTGATTCAAGATGCAATCCTATCCCCATTTTCTCACTGAATACAATGACACTACCATGGAATTGTACCATCAGATCCCTTGGCTACCGCCATATGGAAAAAAGGGGCTCATACCACTTTCTGTTCAGAAGGAAAAGGGTATTTTACGTCTATACTATACAGAGCAAAATCAGCATAGACATTTATTTTTCTGTGTGGAAAAATTAAAAGGGAAAGGGAAAGCTATTGTCCTGCAATGCTAGAATAACTTTACTATTTATGAGGTTCTAAAAAGGGTTTTATTTGCTTCATAGGTGATGTATGGGAGACAATAGTTCTATTTACTGTATTCGCAATGAATGCAGTTGCAAGGCTTCTGTCTCATTTTAAAGTTCAGAATTTCTCTGGGCAGCTTCTTAATGACTTAAAGCCAACACTGTAAAGTCGACTCCCTTATTTATTTATTTACTGACTGAGTCCCTGTTTTGCTTGCTAGTTTCAGTCCCAGCTTCCTTCAGCTGAATTGCTTAGACAGTGGGTAACACACAAAGGAGGGTTCTCAGGATAGACTAGGGGTAGGCAATCGGCCTGCTGTGAAATGATACAGATGATCACTCCCATAATACCTCACAATCTATACATGCTGTGGATCCCACAATCACTTTCCCCCAATAATTTTATTAATAATTATATTAAACAAATAAGAATACAACATCCTAATCAGAAGTTCATCATCATCATTTTAGCCATTGTCAATCCATTGCAGGATGAAGGCCTCTTCCACATGTTTTCAATCAGAAATATTTATTTATAAATATATGTGTGTGTATTTATGTGTATATAGAGAGAGATAGAGATAGAGAGAGAGAAATTGAAGAACCCCCCAAACACACACACACACACACACACACACACACACACACAAAGGAAGAAAAAATTAAAAGAAACTTTCCCCAGCAAGTATCTTCAATATTAACATGTTATCACTGTCTCTTAAATACGTCTTTCCAATTTCTATAAACTCGCTCAATTGTACTAAAAAGAATAATGTAGAAAATTGGGCAAAACCTTAATGGGTGGCATTAGGTTAAAATCTATGGACCCATCTTTTGATGACTGTGACTTGGAAAGGAACAGATGTACATATTAAGAAATAGTTTAATGAATAATATGAAAACAAGAAAGGACAATTGTGAGTCTAGGATAAAGGGGAAGTATAGAATTATCTGAATGGAGCAGAGTTGATTAACATATGCAGAGAAGTGACTGGAAGATGAGGCTTTATTATTTGCCAATAGAACAGAAGAGGAACTATGGGTTGAAGAGATTTTGGTTGAAATATTAAAAGAAGTTGTTAATGAAAATGCTTGTACTTTTCTTGATGAAGGGGAAAGTCATTTATTTCTATATTTCTTTTCTTTCCTTTTTAATATATTTTCTCCTTTTTCCCTCCCCTTTTTTCTTTTTCTCTTTCCACTATTTTTTTCTTTTTTAGTTTGCATAAGTTATTTTTATCTTTGTATTTTTTAAACTTTAATTAAAAGTTATTAAAACACATCCAAAAAAGTAAAGGCTTGGGTTTAATTATGAATGAAAAGGCTAAAATTTACTCCAGAAGGTATAAAGTTATGTCCTTTTGCTGCTCAAGTATAAAAATAGGAATTCATAGATAGGTGTTAGTTACATGTTACACTCAGGTGAATAGTGATAATGGAAGAACCAGGGATGAGTTTTGGGGAAAATTGTGCAACACTTTAAATGAGATGCAGTGGAAAAAGAATTCTATTAGATGACATGAATGGATGGGTGAGGAACAGATGATAAGAGTGCAGAAAAAGTGATTGGGCCATTAGGAGACAAGAATGCATAAGAATGGTGATTATTTGCTTAGAAGAAGTACTGTTTATTTTGAATACATAAGCATAAGTCTATTCGTATATACACTAGCAAAGGGCTTGTCTCTAAAAGCATGATTGATTTGAATGCTTACAATGAAAGACTGAGAGAATTAATGAAGGCTCTTTAGATGGCACAGACCATTATTCGATTGCGTCAAGAGTGGCTCTTGGGGAAAGAGATATTGAAGAGAAGGGAAGGAAGAAAAGAAATCTGAGTGAATGTAGAATGATTGCAGGGAGAGAAAGTTTGTATTCCATATGAAAAAATATTAGATGACAGATCAATCTCGCCACTGAATGAATGGAATGTGGATGCATACGTAGAAAGAGGAATGAAGCTTCTTAGAACAGAGTGAAAAGAATTATGTTACAAAGTGCCATAAAAGGGAATCATGCTAATGAGAAGTATGGAAGAGGATGAAGGATGAAGATGAAGAGAGGAGGAAAAAAAGAAAAGAGGTAAAAGAATGATTGCTTAAGAATGAGAAGGGAGAAGGTTATTGCATGATGTGTATACATAGAAAAATATAGTTGCGAAGGACATAGTCAAAGAGAGTAAGGAGCGAGTAAGATTTTAAAAGACAGGGAAAGGCAAGAGCAATCATTATAGAAATAAAAACTAATTTGGAAGTAGATGAAAAGGGCTAAACAAGGAGCCACCACCTGAGTGAATGAACACGTAAGTGATGAAAAATTTTGGGATGAAAGCAAAATAAGGAAATGCTGGGAGGATATGTTGGAGATCTATCTGAGAATAGGAATTAAATGTTGAAGAGTGTGATTGAAACAAATGTTATCAATGTTAGCATTCACACCTCCATCTTAGGTTTTAAGATGATGGAATTCATAAATGCCATGAGAACGTTGAAAAATTGCATGGCTATCTATAGCCATACAGAGGGAATGGTAGCAAGATAGAATGCAAAGTCCACAGGAAAATTGGTTTATTAAATGTTCCAGGGAATATTTTTTGTGGGATTGTGATTGAAAGATTAAGAGATGACAATGAGCAAAATTTGGAAACTACAATGCAATTTTAATTCCCATTTCGAGGTGTGCAGACTAGATTCATACTCTTCAGCAGACCACTGAGAAATGTAAAAAAGTGATGAAAAAAGTGTATTGTATGTTGATTTAGGGGACTATGACCAAGATGGCTTAATTAATGTGTTTATGGAAAAACTTTAATGATGCTTATGGTGATATTAGGTTGTGCTGATTGGGGGACAGGATTATGCGTGTGGAACTTGAGTGAGTTGCAGCAAATATTACACAGATTGTGTGATGCAATAATTAATACTAATCTGAAAATTAATATATCAAAGACTGTGGTTATAATTACCAGACAAAATGTAGTGAATGGTTACAAATTATACTCAAATACTTTGGCCACCTAATGAGAAGAGAGGACACATTGGAAAACACTCTAATGTTGGGAAAGACTGAAGACAAAAGAATTGAACAACAACAAATAAAAACTAGATTAGGCAAATGCATGTATGAATCTTGGAAGAATTATAAATATGGAAAAATTGATGGGGAAATATTACGGCATGCAAAAACTGGTAGACAAGCAGTAGGTATTATGTGGTCTGTTGTCAGGAATTTAGTATGTATTGCAAGAAATAAAAATGACTGTTCATAACAGTGTATGTCCACTCATTTTGTTATGTAAAATGAAAACTTAAGTCAGCAGAGGCATAAAATAAATTGACTATGGGGCAATTTATAAAAGAATAGTATATGGCAAATCAAGCAGAGATAGGGTCAAGAATGGACGGCTACTGAATTAATATGGATAAATATGGATTGAATAAAAAATGAGTATCCAATATTAGTATGTTGAGGTGATTTGGTCTTTTGGAGATAATGAGGATCAAACTGCAAAATACATAGTTATTTATCCTATTTATGAAAACAATTCGAAGGCATAAATTAAAATAGAAACTAAGGGGAAAAAAAGCAAAAAAAAGAACAGAAAAATATGACAGAAAAATAAATTATATAAACAAACATATAAACATTACACATAAAATAGACCAGGGGTCTTCAAACTTGATCCTTTTATGACTTGTGGACTTCAGCTCTCAGAATTCCTCAGCCAGTGTGCCTGGCTGAGGAATTCTGGGAGTTGAAGTCCACAAGTCATAAAAGGGCCAAGTTTGAAGACCCCTGATGTAAGGATTGGTCACAAAGCTGTTATTTTTTTTTACATGTCGTAACTTAGATCAGTCGCTAAATGAGGCAGTCATTAAGCAAGAACTATCTGCATTACCTTTTCTTTTTCAATCCCATGTCTTTAATTACCATTTCTTATTTCTTCTCTGCACTTTGCATAATGTGGCTTGCCCTGAAAAGAATAGCATGAGGGGTATGTATGTATGTATGCATACATACATGTACCATTTGCAATTTGGTTGAAGTATTAGACTTTATCCTGTATTAGAGATTCAGTTAAGGATATAATCTGTCACACAGCCAGAGATAATCCTATTCTGGCAGTAGTTTGGTGCTAATTTCAAAAGGACATTTAATGGAATGGTTGAAGGAAAATGATGGCACTCCTGGGATATCAAAGGCAAGGATAAAGTATATTTCACTGGCTATTAAAAGCCCTGCTCATCTTTTTCATATCTTTTTTTCTGATCAATTTCTTTGAAATGTGCTTTCTTTATCTAATTGAGCTTCTCAGGTAAGGTTACATGGGAGGCTGTGCTAAAAGCCAGATTCATCTACTTGCAGTGTGATTGCAGGTTAATCATCTGTCAAGAAAAAGATCCAGCTGTGGCATCCAGAGGTTGTAGAGGCTTAAAATAAGGGCTAATAGATTACAGAGCTGCTGTATTGAAGCACATTAGGATGGCTAATGGCACACTTGGGGGAAAGGCAAATAAGTTGCAATCGGTATGAAAAAGCTTGCCTGTATGTCTTAATGTGCAAATAGAAAAGTACAGGTGAAATCAAGGGAGGGCTTATTTGGGACTGAGAAACAGGCTAGACGCAGGGGTGTCAAACTGCTGGCACACGGGCCGGATGCATCATCCGAAAGCTGCACCCACCCCATTGCCGGCAATGGCAAAACCATCCCGATACGTTGCACGACGTCACGTGACGTCATGAGTTTGACATGTCTGGGCTAGAGCAAGTTAAAAGACAAATGTTGGAGACAAGAGGACGGAGGACTTCTGATTAATTTCAGCCAGGGAAACAGCTGGATCATGAGAAACAATTCCTATTAAAGCAGCCCTTCCTGGGCATTTTAGTCTATAGTCTTCTAATTTCTTCCTGATCCCTTCCCACCCTGGTGCCTGGCAAGTCTATGAGAGCTGAAGTTTCTAGGATTCTCACGCATTAAGGCTTCCAGCAATTTTAAGAATTGTAGGCTGGGGGCATCTAGGAGCCCAAGTGGCACAGTGTTTAGAATGCAACATTGCAGGCAAACTCTGCCCACTGCCAGGAGTTTGATCCTAGCAGGCTCAAGGTTGACTCAGCCTTCTATTCTTCTGAGGACCCAGATTGTTGGGGGCAATGTGCTGACTCTGTAAACCGCTTAGGGCTGTAAAGCACTAAGATGCGGTATATAAGTCTAAGTGCTATTGCTATCTAGAGAAGGTTCAGTGGGAAAGGCAAGTCCTACACAGATGCAAATGAAGGAAAGAAGCTTGTTCCTGCAGAGTCCATTTTTTGTGTGCCCTGTGCTTGCCTAGTTCCTATAGCAAAAGCAGCACCATATGATGCAGTTTTATTTTCTAGTGGGATTGATGAAGGCTGAGAGTGTATGACTAGCTTGGGGTCATCCATCCAGCTTCCTTGCCTAAGAGATTATTAGCACCTAGATGTCTCTGCCCCTAGTCCAGTACCCTCACCACTATGTCACATTGGCTCCCCAGAAGGAAAGAGTAACGGAAGAACGTGCATCTTTCTAATTATGTATCAATCTCCTGTTTTAAATCCCACCCCTTGACATTTTATGATCCTCAGCACCCACTATTGGCTTACTGCACCTCTGGGCATCAGTAAGTCCAAGTGAGGTTCGGTTCAGACACTTCCCTGGTCACCTACCAGGGCCTTTGCCCAAACAGGGACAGGTCTGTGCCTAAAATCCTTCTTCCTTGCCTTATTTGTGCCAACTGCCTCTTCACTTTTCAACCCTGCTTCCTCCATGCAGCTCTGTTTCTCCCCAAAACGTAGGCATGTGCTTGATTTATTCTGCCAGCAAAAGTGTTTTCTGCTGCAACTGTGCTTGTCGTCTCTCGTGTCCCAATCAAAGGCTAATGGCTTGTTCCCTTCTGCTGGATGAAGTGCTCGCTAATCCCTTACAGACATGGGGAATTAAAAAAAAAAAAGTAAAAAAATCTTTTGCCATTTTCCACACGCTGTTTGTCTCCTGTTATTCCCATTGTACAAATTGTTCGGGTCTCTCCATATCACGGCACAACTTGAGGTGCTTACAGAGCTTTCAACAGTGCCATTAAGTGCTTTAAACCTTTTCTTCCTGTCTGGACTAAGTTTATCTCATTAGACGATTCTTCCTTTGAGCTCCAGGAGGGAAACCCTACCAAACTCACAGAGCTTCATAATGGTTTTCAGATCTGGGGTTTATGCATTGCGACCTGGGGCTCACAGAGCTGAATATATGAAACTCAACCACCCCCGCCCCCCTCTTCTTTTCAATCAGACACCATATATTATGCCATATATTTATGGTTGTTTGGATATATTATATACATGACATCTGAGGTTTGCTATTTGAGGAGCTGAATATAGCCCTGAGCACACCAAGGATGCAAATCTGGCTAATTGACAAAAAGGAAAAAAAATCCAGTCTGTCAGCTATTTCTTTAATTTTAATGGTACCTTAGTCAGTCACTTTAATCATAAGGTAGACCTAGGCCTCACCCTGCTCTCAACTTGATAGCACTTTACTCTCTATAAGAAATCAAAGCACTTCACAAAAGCACTCTAGCATAATATAATCCACCTTCCTTCTCACCATGGAACGGCAATGTAACTGGTGATGAAAAGGAAATAGCGATTTAGTCTGCACCGCCACTCTCAACCAGAGAGAGGAGAATAATAAATTACACGATTTGCATCCATTATTGATTGAGTTGTGTGACAAAATTATTCCCAGATTAAGCAATCTGCTGATCCTGCCAGTCTGATTCAGCAACAAATATTTCTGTATTTTAACTTTTAGACAGATTCAGCAAAATAACTAGTTCTCCGATATCGTAATATTACTTCATGGGTCAGATTGTTGCATTTTATTAATGCATGGGAGTAGGCAAGCAACACCCCTGTTAGCTGAGACCCAATGGGATGGATCATTAAGTGGCTCTGATTGGCATAAAGCTTTTCTTTAGGCAGCCAACCAACTTAATTAAGTGCTAAACTAGACATCAACATGTTTTTACATTTATGTTGCACATAAAAAAAAAATGAAAAAAAAAACAGTTGTAGGAGAGTAATTAATAGTCACATGATTTCAAAGACAGGAAAAAGAGAAATGTAATCCTTTTAGCATTAGTGTAAACGTGACGAAAATCATTCCTCAGAAGTTGCATTTGCAGAAATAGACATGGGAGAGGTATTCGTTTCAGGGGAAGAGCAGGGAAGGAATGGTTAGTATTATCCAGGCCCACTATTACTCTTCCTATCCAGAAGAACTCTCAAAGGATAAAGGAAAGGTTCATTGAGCTACCTACGTGTGGCAATTATGCTAATCTTGGGTCAGTTGTGCATCATGTGATCATGTGTTGTCTGCATCAGTGCAACTATATGCTGCTTGCATTAAATGTAGTAGACCCAATGATTTCACTTGAAAAGACATTGCAAAGATGTGCAAAGTTGTGCAACCTGCACACAAGAGCTTCAGAGTGGACGATTTCCTGTTGCAATCAAGAACACTTGAAATGTCCTATCTCTTTCTTAGAGCGCCATAGTAGAGGCACAGTGCTTCAGTGGCTTAATGATGCTGGAGATGGTTCGAGTCCTAACATTGTATGGTGGGGTGAGCTCCTGTCACTTGTCTCAGCTTCTGTCTACCTCGCAGTTCAAAAGCATGTTCTATGCAAGTAGATAAATAGGTACCACTTTGATGGGGAGATGAGTTGGTGCTCTGTGCAGGCAATCGGATTTCTGCTGGCTCTGAACCTTCCCGGTTGCTGTGGCCGTTTGTGAGGTGGCTCCAGGGGAAGAATGCTGCAGGAAGACCCATTGCTGTATTCTTTCTTTCTGGTGTGAAGCCAGCTCGCCCTCCTGTGGCACACCTTGGGAGTGTGCAAGTGTGTCCTACAACAGAGCTGGTAAATTGGCTGCCAAATTTCTATTCTGAAATAGCATTGTGGTCTCCTGGGTAATGTAACAACACCATATGCTGCTGCTGCTGCTGCTGCTGCTGCTACTACTACTACTACTACTACTACTACTACTACTACTACTACTAATAATAATAATAATAATAAGCATCATAGTATCTACTGTTCCTTTAAATGAACTGCTGTGCTAGATAATCCTTGACTTACAACCATTTGTTTAGCATTCAAACTTACAATGGCATTGAAAAAAGTGATTGGTTCTTGCACTTATGACTATTGCAGTATCCTCATAATCATATGATAAAAATGTTGGGGCTTGGCAACCAGCATATATTTATGACAGTTTCAGAGTCCCTGGGTCATGTGATCACCATTTGCAATCTTCTCAACTGGCTTCGGACAAAGTCAATGAGAGAAGCCAAATTGATTTAACAACTGCGGTGATTTGCTTAATAACTGTGACAAAAAAGGTTGTAAAATTGAGTATGACTCCCTGAACATTACCTTGCTTAGCAATGGAAATTCTGGTCCTATTGTGGTTATAAGTTGAGGACTACTTACATTGTTCTGAAATTGCTGAGGAAACCAATGCAAAAAAGAATTGAGGATGAGGGCAATGAACAGGACACTGATTGGCTGGTGATTTGTGTGGTCCATCAGCTGAAGGGAGAGCTGGTCACCTTATCTGTAAGTTTCATCTGGAGATCTCAACTGGAGGTCAGCAGACAGGACACTTTTGAGATGCTTTGAAAATATTTTATTATGTTGGTTAGCAAAAATGGTGACTGAAAAAACCCTCATTTGATTGATCACACTTATATACCATTTCTCTTTAAGAAGCAAAAAGCAACGGACATGATTCTTTTGTACTCTCTTGACTCAGAAAAAGATAATTTAGCCAGCTCTACATCAAATATATTGTGGTCAATATTTCTGTTTATAAAGCTAAATAAGTAAAGATGAAGCTATTTGAGGGTAGTAAATCGAAGTTTTGATTGATTGATTGATTGATTATGTGCCATCAAGTCACTATTGACTCTTAGCGACCATACATATAGATTTTCTCCGGCATGATCTCTATGTAATCTAGTCTTTCATCAGTGCCCTCATCATCACAATAACTGAGTCCATCCACCTTGCTGCGGTTGTCCTCTTCTTTCCTTTCCTTCGACCTTTCCCAATATTACAGCCTTCTCCAGAGAGTAGATACTATGGTGCTTATTACAAGGTACATTGCATAATGTGTCCCAAGTAGGGCAATTTGATCTTGATCACTTGTGCCTCAAGTGAAAACTCTGGATTGATTTCTTCAATGATGTAAACAACCAACCAACCATTTTTTTTGTTTTTATAGCTGTCCATGGTACTCTCAGGAGTCTTCGCCAACATCAAAGTGCAAAAACATCATTACTCTTCCTATCCTACTTCTTCAAAGTCCAGCTTTCGCTTCTACTTAGTTCATAGGGAATGCCATGTTGGCAGAATTCTGATATTCAGATGGATTAATAATGAAGACACTGGAGAGCGTAAGATTTAAATTCAAAATGTTGATTTCATCTTTGGTGACCGCTTCTAAATAATCTGCTGCTTTAACAACCCGTTATTATGAAATGAAGTTCAAGTAGCCTTTTGAAGGTATTATTTGCAGCTATATAAAAAACTAAGGTTGGGTATATATATCATGCTAAGCCAGAATGTGGTTTACTTGTTTGTGGCCTATTAAAGTGGTGAATTTAATGGACAGGTGGCTTAGTAAATGAATCCACTCATAATTTATGGATTATACAGCTCACTGTATTGATGAACCCAGACAATTAGACTTTATTCATTAAATCATGGTCAAGCAGCCCATATGGGCAAAGAAGTGGGCACTTTTTGCAGCTGTGATATCTACGTATCATTTCTCTGTCTTTCCTTCATAGCCATAGACTTATACGGTGTACAGTGGCTGGCGATGCAATAAAGACATCAGAAGAGTAGGATTAACTCTTCTAATTTTTTTTCTTTTTCAGAGGAGGCTTTTAATTTTTATTTATTTACTTAAGAAAATTTATATAGCCACCCAATTCACTCTCAGTGATTCCAGGAAGCTTACAAAAATAAAAACCCAATATATAAACAATATATAAACAATATCCCCCTACCCTCCCTGGTGACAACAATCAAATGAGCCATTTGATGGGCTCCATCCCGCTCTGGGGTCCCCAGGCATGTTGGCAAAACCAGGTTTCAGGGTCTTGCCCCCCATGTCAAAGTGGAAGCCAATCTTCTATCCATGAGGATGATGTTGCTTAGGGAGGGAGGCACCATGGAGAAGGCCCTTCTTCTTGGTCCTGCTACATGGACCTCCTTATGAAGGGGGACTTGAAGCATTTCCTGCCTCCCCGCTCTGGTGGGTTGGGTAGATGTGACCGGGAAAAGATGGTCCTTCAGATAACTTGGTCCCAAAGCCACCTAGAGTGGCTTTGGCTAATGAGACCAGTGGCCTATAAAAGTAATAGATAGATAGATAGATAGATAGATAGATAGATAGATAGATAGATAGATAGATAGATAGATAGATAGATAGATAGATAGATAGATAGATAAAATATGAGTTCAGATCTTAAATTTCATTTATATGGTTATGTACTGGGAGGGCTCACAAAATATTGGCTTGGAAAAGTCTGAATAATTTCATCATGATTTTTCTTTGACATTATGAGACAAACTACTGTACTTTCATGTGATTTAAACATTGTTTCTCTCATTTTGGAGACTTAAGGTCTTAATTAGTTTTAGATTAAAATTCTTTTTGTGGTATCCATAAACTCTGCTTGTTAAACACAGCCTATTTAGTGGGAAAATGTTAAGCGAATTTGTCATGGTGGTAGTGGGGATGATAATGATAATGCTATTTTACCAAAAAAAAATGTAAAAAAAATTCTTTATAGTGTCATTAAAAAAAGGCTATAAAGGCTTACCATAAGGTAAAGAAAGCAGTAAGAAAGCAGCATAAAAAAGGGGGGGGAAAGCAAGAGGGGTTCAAAACGAACAGAGGAGGTATTAGTATCAGCAACAAGTTACCTGCATACATGTTTAGCTTGTCACTTAATAAGGCTATAATTAGCCTATCTGAAAAATGTTAACAATATGACAGGTAATGACTATGAATCTTAATTGCAAGAATAATGCATTTAATAAAGAAGACAATTTTGCCTTACTCTGTGCTCATTTTGCTGACAGTGACAGACACTGTTAAAGTAGCTGAAGTTGGTGAACATCTGTATTGCCAATTGTTGTAGATTTCTGGAAAGACTTCTTACTGCTTCTTTGATCTGTGTTTATTATCTCTAATATTATGTATATACTCCCAGAAAGATCAACAGGTGGATAGAAATATATACACATACACGCGCACACGCACATACACACATATAGTGCAACGTGGAAAAAATCTGAAGCTTCTGAGCAAATGCTAGAAGGTATTTTTTTAAAGAAAAAATAATAATAATAATCAGTGAATGCATTTTCAGATATACCAATCCATGTTAAAAGTGGAAACTGTGTGTTTCAGATCTGGTCCTAAGATACCAGAAAACTGAACCTTCAGTTTCTTTAAAGAAAGTATGAATAAGAAGTTGAAACTGAAAATTATCTTTAGCTCGATCAAGGACAGAAATGTAAATTTTTGCTGAAGGTGAGAATTCATATCAACAAACACTCACAGTGAGGAAAGCATTCAGGAGATAAATAGAATTTATCTGACAGTGCAAGTTCCAACTGAAATCTAAAATGATGCAGCGAACAATGTTAAACAAGATTTTCGTGACTCCTGTTGCCTTTATAATCTGCCTAGTTTTTTGAAAAGGTCCCCCATATAAATGTCTAGCCCAGCTGTCTAGCAAGATTAAGAGCTTTCTGCCATGTTCCCGTGACAGACCCAGAGAAGCCTTTCACAGAGCAAACTTCATGGGTTGCCATGAAATTGTAAGAGCAACCAAGCCACTCCCCAGCAGCCACTGAGAAAATTTAAAGAGTGCAGAGAAGAGGTGGAAACCTCAAACTGAGCTTTCCAGATATATTCCATTGGATTCCATGAAGGTTAATGCAACAACAGTCTTGCTCAGCCTAATACTTTTCCATAATTCATAGCCAACATGGCCTTGAAGTCCAATCCTTCTGGAGTCTGCTAGGATAGGGGAAAGCAGACTCAGGATGTCAATTCTGTGTCCCTGTTGACAAACCATCGTATTGCAAATTACCATTTATATTTTGAGAATTCACATTTTAATCTGTAGAAGAGTGAGATCTTAGAATATTGGTTTTTGTCATACATTGAGCTAGTTTTTATACTCAGCAAAACTTAATGTTGAACCATTTTTATGGGAATCATGTTAGAACAGAATTAAATGGCAAGCTACTTGTATATATGACTCTTAAGGTAATTTAATTAAACCAGGGGTCTTCAAACTTGGCCCTTTTATGACTTGTGGACTTCAACTCCCAGAATTCCTCAGCCAGGCACACTGGCTGAGGAATTCTGGGAGATGAAGTCCACAAGTCATAAAAGGGCCAAGTTTGACGACCCCTGAATTAAACCATTCAAATTGGCAGCTGGTGTAGAGGGAGTTGTAGATGGAGGCTTAGAATAAGTCTGGGTTCAAGTTTACTCAGCAGTGAAGCTCTTTGAAGGACCTTAGCCTTTAATTTTGTTTTTAACAGGATTGTTGTGAGAATAGGATGCATGATACTCTGAGTCCCTTAGAAGGACGGTATGGAAATATCATAGATAAATAACAAAACATTCAAATACAAGTTTTATTACAGAGCACCTATTTATTCCATTCCTTTGTGGGATGCCTTAGGTAGATTGTGTCAAGTCTGAGTTCAGAGGAAACTATGAAAATTTCGTAATCCGTTGCTTGCAAGAGCAGAATTTTCTAACAATCAACCTTTTTCAGTGCGGTTATAAAAAAAAAAACCCTCCTTTTTTTTTTTTATAACAATTGCTTTGTTGCAGTTGAAGTTCATTTCTTTCTGTCTTGCTTCTAATGCTGTCAGTAAAACTGACTAAACAGTCCCTTCTGTCCTCATAAGAACATTAATTGGAAAAGCTATCTTGATTTCCTGTAATCTCCTCTTACTCCCAATCTTAAAGTAATTATATAGGTGTCAGATATTGCCAGACCCTTATTTGATCATTCATTGCAAAGCATTTTAATTCTTAGAACATCTTTCTTATTTTTGGAAATTGAGGAGTGAGTCTAAAATATGTATCTAAAATGTGTATGTGTGTGTATAATATATGTTTGTGTGTGTGTGTATTATATATGTATGTATGTATGCAATAAAAATAAATAAATTCGAACACCAGGATAATATCAAACTAAAAGCTGTTTAATATAAATGCTGAGCTGATGGGGGAGTATAGCAGGAGAGATAATAATAATAATAATAATAATAATAATAATAATAATAATAATAAATTTAATTTATATGCCGCCCTTCTCCCGACGGGACTCAGGGCGGCGCACAACATATTTAAAACAAAACATAAATACATGGGGCTGATATTTTCTTCTCCCCTTTTTTGAGACAGTGCGTGTGGTTTTCTTTTAACAGGCTGTAGAAAGTCTATGCGAAGCTACATTTCTGAATTGTGGCCATGAAAACTGCAAATATTCAGACACCATCAAGCTTGACTCAAGACTTTAGAACCTGATCAGACTTCTCATTTCACAGTCTGTAACAAGGAAATCTGGTTAGTATATTGTACAGCTGTTTCATTGATATGTTCTTTGAATTGGAAAATGTGGTATACTGTAACTCTCTGTCCATAGAAGGAATTGATGTCTGTTTTCTTTGGCTCAATGCATATTTTCAAATATCAAGAACATGTCTATTTTCCAGTTGCTTCCATGCTTATTGTCCGTATGTAACGGTACTGAAAGTGTTACTCACCTTGCATTGCAGGAAAAAAAGGCTTATACTGAATGCTAAAATGATATAAATAATTGTAAAAAAATGTGCTCTAACTTACCTTATTAGATCCAATTATTATGGTTTCATCGCATAGTATGTTTTGCATCTGGAAGCAGATAACAAACTACAAAATATCAAGTATCCTGTCAAGTATGAGTGGCACAGTTGAATTTCAAACACATTGTCCCCTGTCCAGAATTGAAATGGGAGTAGCTAATCATTTCATAATTGTAATCAGTAGTTACAACCTCCAATCTGCATTTATTTCATGCCTGATTGTAATCTTACCTTGAGGCAAGATTGGTGGCCTATAAATTTTTATAAATATAAGTAAATAAGTAAAATAAATTAGTCTGGTTTATAACATTTCTTGGAGGTAACCTTCAGTTTTGTATACAGTAACTTGATTCACGTATCATGCTAATCCATAATATATGTTTGATTTTGACATTTGGCAGGTTATTATGTAAGCCCAG
This sequence comes from Protobothrops mucrosquamatus, assembly GCF_001527695.2. NCBI lineage: Eukaryota > Metazoa > Chordata > Lepidosauria > Squamata > Viperidae > Protobothrops > Protobothrops mucrosquamatus. Next base: position 283,096 of record NW_015387593.1, read on the forward strand.
TCACTGAGGATTGTAAACAATGGTCTATAGAGAAGTGTAATACATAAACTTGGGGATTATGGATTATTTAACAAATCCTGACTAAAACAAACTATGACTTAATGCAATATGTGCGAACAAAGCCAACCTGTTTTTAAAATTAGTTTTCCAGCTTTGAATTTGAAGAGAGAAAAAGACAATAAGAACATCCACAGTAGCCTACTGCAGACCCTGTAAAAGATTGTAAGGAAATCTTTTAAGGTGTCTGCATCACTCCGAATATATATGAACCAACCGTTCTTAATTTCATACTGTGAAACTGCAAAAACAGAGCTTTGGAGTTTGAAAGCTTGGGAGTCAAGGAAATTTGTGAAATAACACAATGTCAGTGGCATTTCTGGGGTTAATGTCTCCCAAATACTATTTCCAATAAATTACTGTTCCTGTATACTATTCACACTCAATTTCATTCTTTCAAGGTTTCAGTAATAGAATCAGCCAGGCAATTGCTGCACTGAAGTTTCCTTTGAATCTGAAATTGTATAATTGAACTATTGAACTGATGTGTCCACTTCTCAGTTTCTTGCTGGTCAGAATCCAGGAGAGTTGTTTTGAGGACTTTTATTTTCTAAAGCTTTCCTTGCTACCTCTTTAATTTTATGTGCTGATCTGTATTATTTGTCTTCTCTTCCTGCCCAGAAATGCTTTAGAACCACAAAGGAGCTGGTTTCCTTTGAGGGTAGCTTTTCTCGTTTACAGAGGTGCTTTCACTGAAACTTTTCTAAAGACTTGATATAACCAGCAAATCTCACATTATCACCTCTTTGTAGCTACAGTTTCTTCTGAGGTGATGGCAAGGAAGGAGCTTTATTTTTCCTCTGTGTCTTTATTATCGTGCTTCTACCAAACAAAGAGAAAGACGTGGGATGGATTAAAAATAGGAACTGTAATATTTGTGATTTTTCAGACGGGATATCTAGCATCTTATGTTTTCAAGTTAACTGCTGCAGGATGACTAGAAGGTAGCATTGTGTTGTTGGTAAAATTTCGGAACAATTCCGTCAAGAACTTATTCAAGCCATCTACTTCTATCACGTCAGCATTTCAGGACAATATACATCAGATCCATGTATATTGGTGTATCTGAGTATCCATATCTACAGTAGTATTTACATAGGTCCATTAGAAAATCTATTTACAGTGAAGGTAGGACTGTAAGCGCCTTTATTCTTTTTCTTCCTATACTTTTAGTTGGTCATAGTTAGTATTTATGTGGGAAACCTCCAGGAAAATACAGTACTATCAGCTAGACCAGTGGTTCTCAACCTTTTTAATGCCGCGACCCCCAACCGGTCATAAGTCGAGGACTAAACCGGTCGTAAATTGAGGACTAAATCGGTCGTAAGTCGAGGACTACCCAACCGGTCGTAATTCGAGGACTTTCCCTGCCCGGGAGCGCCGCGCATGCATGGTTCTGCCCCCTGCGTCGGCCAAGGCGTAGCTGGCAAGCGGCAGAGACGGAGCAGGCCGACCACCAGCTGGCCCAGCTCAAGGGAGGTAAGGCACCCGCTGGAAAAGAGGGAAAAAAATGGCGGACAGCCTTGCTTGGCGACCCCCGTGAAATGGTCGATCGACCCCAAATGGGGTCGCGACCCATAGGTTGGGAACCGCTGAGCTAGACTGAGAAGTCAAGAAAAGTCTCTTGAATAGAACTTGGTTCAAGAAAGACTTTACCTCAGAGTGACAGACTGCTCTTTCCTAATCTGGATTATGAAGGCTTTAAAAGGGAGGTGTCACCCATGCCATTGATGGAGACAGCTGTGGGGATAATTTGTTCTGTCCTTCTTTACTTTCAGCCTCTTCTAAAGGTTACAGATCTCACTGATTTAAGTTCTAGTAAGGCCTAGTTTTTCATTTAGTGCAAAACCAGAATGCTGGATTCTCTGTTTCTTCATGGCAAGTTGCTGAGACCTGACCCTCAGCCCCTTTCAGGGGACAGCTAGGGGGTCTAGAAATCAATAAATCAGGAAGAACAAAAAAGCATCTCAGCAGCTGTACTGAGATTGCTGAAGGGGAGATAGATACAGGAGAATAGGTCTTCATACATGACCGATACATATGTATATCAATGTGTTTCTGTGTATGAGCGTGAATATGTAAATGTGAATGTGCCAGTTAGACAAAAAGTATACAGATAGTCCTCGATTTACGACCACAATTGGGCCCAAAATTTCTGTTGCTAAGCAAGACATTTGTTAAGTGAATTTTGACCCATTTTATGACCTTTCTTGCCATTTTTATTAAGTGAATCACTGCAGTTGTTAAGTAAGTAGCATGGTTGTTAAATGAATCTGGCTTCCCCATTCACGTTGCTTGGCAGAAGGTCGCAAAAAGAAGGTTACATGACCATGGGGATGCTGCAACGGTCATAAGTGTGAAAAATGGTCATAAGTGACTTTATTCAGTGCCATTGTTACTTTGAACAGTCACTAAATGAACTGTTGTAAATTGAGGACTACTTGTACTTGTTCATTTGGGTTAGGACTGAAGAGACTCAGGCCTCATTTCATTTGCTGCATATTTTTCATGAAAGTGAATGCTGATGTAATCATAACCTAGAGACTGATTAGGTTTGACCGTTTTCTTACTATCACGATACATTTTTAATAGGGGAAGTTTTTAATAGGGGAAGTTTTTCCTAGAATGGAGATAATAAAATAAAGTTTCATGTCCTAAAACAGCAAGCCAAGTTTCTATTTCAGTCACAGAAAAGAACCAAGAGAAAAAGAAGGATCATTGGAGAAATACTTGTTCTAACCTAGTTCACTACAAGCATTTTTTGGGGAAAGGGGGGGAGGGTTAACAATTGATTCAATAATGCACTCATTTGATTTTCCAGGAATGTCTACTTTTGTTTGTTTGTTTTTCTTCATTTCTTCCTTCAGCTTGCCTTCAGAAATTGTGGGCGCTCCATCACTGAAGATTTTTAAGAAGAGACTAGACAGTCACTTGTCTGAAATAGTATAGGTTCTCCTGTTTGAGCAGAGGGCTGGACTAGAAGACCTCCAAGGTCCTTTCCAATTCTATTCTATTCTATTCTATTCTATTCTATTCTATTCTATTCTATTCTATTCTACTCTACTCTACTCTACTCTACTCTATTCTAATTTCTCTGCATGCCAATTCTTTGCTAAAGGGAGTTGGCTGCAGGCAGGAGCAAATAACATTAGAAAAATGTTAAAAATCATGTAATTTATTCATTTTATTACATTTTTTAAAAGCATAGCCAAGGGCCATAGAAGATGCATAATCCCTAAACCAGAAAACTGTGCTGCTGTTATCCCATCACTTTCTCTGGGATTGCAGGATCTATGTACGGTATCTTATGAGTTGACCATTCCTGCTGCAATGTATATCTTGAAATATATCCTTATTTATTAGACGTAAATCCTGCTTTTCTTGGGAACTCAATGGAATGTTAGTTTGATCTAGTAGTTAAGGCACTAGGCTAGAAAGTGGGAGACCATGAACTCTAGTTCCACCTTAGGCTTGAAAGCCCACTGGGTGACCTTCAGGCAGTCCCTCTCTCTTTCTTGGGGCAGCCCAATTTACTTCTCAGGGTTGCTGTTGTGGGGAAAATAGGAGGGGGAAGATGTGTTGGATACTCCTTTATTTTATCCCTATACCAGGAGACCTAATACATTAGGTTTGTTTGGCTGAAAGTTATCCAATAGTTTTTATAGGGTAGTTTTGAACCTGTGTTTTCTTGACCCTAATCCATTACCTTAATCGTTACACCATAGAATCTTGTGGCAGAACCCTGTTTAATGTGTTGTCCTAAACATTGTGAAAGCTGAGACTGAGAAGGCAACTGAGTCTGATTTCATCCCATAGCCCTTTATGGACATAACCCTGCCTTCTTAGATATCCGAAATGGCAAGTTCTGAAGACAAGTTTTAGATGCGCTAATTAGAGTCCACTTCATCAGAGTAGAGCCCAGAGACTCAGAAAATCTTAGCAGGGTCCAGGATCTGAGAAAGCTATAGGCACAGAGCTATAGGGGGCAAGATCAATATATGCAACTCTATCCTTAGCTTGAGCACTCGTGCATTCATTAAAGCTACAACAGTTGAGTGATCCGACTTCTGGAATCTGGATAGGTTCAGAGTCTCTTTGAAAATACAGACGTTTTACAGGTGTTCTCTCTGCTTTCTGCTGTACCATGACTGAAGCAAGCAGGATTGAAGTACTCTGTCCTCCTAGTGGGAATACTTTAAATTGGAGCATGTTGTTCCATCAAGGGTTGAAGCTCTTGGCTTTCCTCCATCTCCTGGGGCACTTGGGTACACATACATTATTGACTTAAGTATGAGAATGTCCAGATAGTTTCAGCTATTGCTGGCCTTTTCTTTGATGCCTTAAGGCTACTGCCCTGTGCATGGTCATTCCATACATAGAAGTAGAGCAAGAATGTCATCAACATGTCTCTGAAGCAAAAGCACAGAGCACTCTTTGCAGAGCTATTAAACTTAACACCAAATGACCAGCGGCTGGTTCAAAATGTTAAGTTCCTTTCTGCAATTGTGGGTGTCCCAGAGACGTGACATGAACAGCAGCAAATCTGTACATCAGAACGCCAATGCCTGAAATGTGTTCTGTTTATAGAACTGCATGGATTGTTTGAGAAGGTGAAATGACCCTAAATCTAAGAAGAGTACAAAATGCAAGCTCTTCCGGTGTCCAATTTCAATTATAACTAGTTTATAACATTAATTTCAATTATTTTTAAGTTGTCAAAGAAAAAGCTCAGTAACATCATGATTATTAAAATATCCTAGAATGGTTTTACGGAATAGTCCTCTGCATCCAACTCATCACCTTCTATCTATCAAAGGACAAAGTGACAAGTTAACTATCTGGACTGGGAATTTCCATTGGAAGCCCTTGTCTCCATATTTCTGCACTTGTATGAATAAATGCTTGAGAAAAATCTGGGTCAGTAGTGTTTGAAGTGCTTTTCACTTGAATCTTTAATTGACTAAACTTTAAACAAGCTCCTTTGTGAACCTGAGTAGGCTGTGTTAACAGTAATTTCATTTGAAGAAAATGTCAGATATCGGGCTTTCAAGAGGAAAGCCATAACACATCTTGAACTTTATCAGTATCCTATTTTTTTCAAATTCACATTTGTTTTCTGATCTCCAGAATGTCAAAGTTTAAAGCTATTGGAGCTACTACTTCTTTTTTGTACTGTGGATATTTAGAAGTTATTTGTATAATGATTATCTTTCCATCCATCTCGTCCCACATTTTAGAGATTGTTCATGTTTGAAAATAACATATATCACTAATATCCAACTCCTGTACCCACATTTTATACTGAAAATGGTGCCTCAGTAATTATCAGTAGAAGGAAATCAACTTTTGGAAAAATCTGAAATGTATTGCTTAAAACATCATGACTAACTGAAAAGGATCACCTGTATTTATTCTTTTTTTCAATTGATTCTATAAATAAAAATAATAGAAGCTTCATTGGAAAAGTGATACAAATTTTAACACTTTATTCTTCTTGAGAAAAATCCAGATATTTTTTTTTAAAAGAAAGAAACTCTTCTGAATATATTTTGGGCCACATTATAGGTTTTGGGGAGTAGCCCCAAATGGATGCTTTGGAGTAGCACCCCAAATGGATGTTTAATGCATTTATTTAGATGCCTAATTTGTTTTTAAAAGAATCCATTGCATTGCTGAATTTTAGCATTCCAATCTTGGTGGGTGTGAAAAATGAGTCTGGGGATTGTTTTACATTCTAGGCTACATCTGCTCATTTCTGTTTAGTGTATTTCTGTTAAGTGAAAGTTGGAGGTATGGTGTTATAGGAATCCTACTCACACTTCAACAGGCATTTCCACACTGCCAGGTTGCCCCAACACAAGTACAGCCCACCAATTACTTGTGAAAGGCAGGGATGAACATCATGTCTTTTACCCCCAGCAAATACAAGTTCTACCTATCTTTTTCTGTTCTGCATCTACAGATCCCTGACTGACACACTTGATTAGAGCCACATTATACCTCTGACTGATGCTTTGTTTTGGCTATATCTTCCCTTTGAGGCTTCACACCCAACCTGTTCATTGGAGGGGAACATGCTCTGGTTCTACCAATGTAAGGCTCCAAAAACCAAGAAAGACGTGTGATTCTTTCAATTAGATTTCTTTATTGCTCCTCACCTGCAGACAGAATCTTGCCAAAGTAAAGCAAATTACCAGCCACATAAAGTATATAATATGGGAACTATTAAGAAGGCACCGTCTTTGCCCTCTTTCTCTTATACAAAGTATCTGAACTGAGTTGTCTCTTCCTCTTCTAAAATGCATCCCCCCCTCCTGGGAATCCAGACTGCATTCCATCATCTCCAATGAGCAATGCTTGAATACAATGGTGCCTTTGCGGTAGCTTCTACAGCAGGGGTCCCTAACCTCCGGGCCATGGACCAATACCGGGCTACGGCATGCCAGCAACTGGTCCGCACAAATAAGCAAAGCCCCATCTACAGGATGCAGCAGCACACAAGACTGCGCCCCCTCTGGTCCGTGGAAAAACTTCTCTCCACGTAACTGGTCCCTGGTGCCCAAAAGGTTGGGGACCTCTGCTCTATAGCATCTCTGCAGTTTCATTGGTAGTAATATTGTTTAAACTGCTGAGTGTATCTAGACCTTTGGTTTTCTTTAGTCCTATAACTCTTGCAAAAGTTTTTATTATCCTGCATTCCCTGTTGTGACTGTTTTTATTTTTGTTGCTGTAAACAGCTCTCTGATCACCAGATGGAGAGTGCTGTACAGATTAATTAATTAATTAAACAAATCTATATAGCTGCCGATCTACCAAAAGAAACATAGGGCAGTGAACAAAATAAAAAAAGCACAATGCAATCAAAGGAACACTTAAAGCAATGAACAATACTGAGATTCCAATGAGCTTCCATCTATGCATGCTGTTACACAGACTTAAAGGAAGGAAGACAACCGTATTTGTAAACACTATGAGTGAGACAGGGTAGTTGCACTGTAATAGCTTCATCTGGAAGAACTATTTTAATTTTAAATATTCAGAAAATAGCTATGTAGCTTGAGTGGATGTCTTGACGGAGGGCATTCTTGATAACCAACGAGTATCGATTTGAACCTGTATAGCAACAGCCATTAAGGGACTGGAAATGTTTTCATCCTGTTTTGTGCTTCTGTGTTCTGAAACACTGAGGACCTCAGAACATCAACTGTTCCTCCAAGCAAAACATTAATTCCCTCTGGCATGTTGCGGTCTGAAAGGATACAGGTAGTCCTTGACTTAGAACAGTTAATTTAGCGACCATTCAAAGTTACAACGGCACTGAACAAAGTCACTTATAACCGTTTTTCACAGTTACAACCTTTGAAACATCCCCATAGTCATCTGATCGAAATTCAGGTGCTTGGCAACTGGTTCACATTTATGACGGTTGCCGTGTCCCGGAGTCATGTGATCACCTTTTGTGATATTCTGACAAACAAAGTCAATGGGGAAGCCAGTTTCACTTAACAACCGGGTTACTAACTTAACAACTTCAGTGATTCATTTAACCACTGTGGCAAGAAATGTCATGAAATGGGGCAAAACTCACTCAACAAATGTCTCACTCAACAAAAGAAATTTTGGGCTCAACCGTGGTCGTAAGTTGAGGACCACCTGTATTTCTACCCCACATATAGAGGTCAGCAAAGGTTGCTTCTGCATACCAGAGTTTGTCCAAACTCTGTCCAGACAAGCAGAGTTTGTCCATACCTCTGGAAGAAGGATTTTCTTCATGCCAGGCCACGCTGTTTGTTAAGAAGCTTTACAAACATTATAGCCCACTCTGGAGCCGCCAGCTGAGGGCTATAACATTTTGAATAGGCTTTTAAATTCCTTGTCTTAACAACATTTTTATAAGCTCCTTGATTTAGCATATGCATTATAAACCTGGAAGGAACACTCTGGACAATGCCTCATTGATGGAATTCCTGTCATTTCTATTTTATTGTGTTTGTTAAGCCTGGATGTCTGTCAGTATATTACTTTGGCATAATATAGATCTGTATCTACTCTGCTTAAAAAAAAAAAGTCTGAAACCATCCAGCAGACATCACAACTCTCCAGGTTTATCAGTTTTCTGACTGAAATAATTGTTCCATGCTTTTCTTCTTCAGATCTGGCAAGTATAATAAAGCAGCTCTTCACATTTATATGCTGGACAGGCAGAGACTTGCTTTATCTACTGCTTCAGTTAAATTCTTCTGGTTTCTATCAGATGGTATATTAAAAACTGGGTTTATTAAATACCATTGGCTTAAAAGGTAACAGGCGGAAAAAGTTTTTAAAAGTAAAGAATTGATATACCCAGCATTTTGAAACAGTCCTCATTTTAGCACTAGCACCAACCCTAGCACTTAGACTTATATACCTTATATACCTTTATATATCCCTTCATAGTGCTTTACAGCACTTTCTGGGTGGTTTATATTATATTGCCTCCCAGAATCTGGGTCTTCACTTTACCCATCATGGAAGGATGGAAGGCTGAGTCAACCCTGAGCTGGTCAGGATTGAACTCCAGGCTGTGGGCAGAGTCAGCCTGCAATACTGCATTCTAACCACTGTGCCACCAGGGCTCCAAGACCATTACCAGGTAAATCTTGGAGTAATAAATAATAGCTAATATTTTGACCATCTTTAGATGAGCCAAAGCATAATCCAGCCAAAGTTGGGAGTTTCAAGACATAAGAGCATGATCATATTCTTCTGGTTGAGAGCAAGAGCACTTAAAAATAACTAACTTTGCTCAGATTAAGTAAGGACAAAGCCAGGCAGGAAATGAACTGTCTCTTGAACTTTGGATACAACCAAATTCCAGGCTAGTGCAACTTGTCAACTTTTTTTTTACTTTTTCAAAGTAAAGTCCTTGCCTTTCTCCAAAATAGTTGGGTAAGGAAGAATGAAGTTACTGTATCATTTGGGATATGACTCATCTATTCACTATACCTCTAAACGACTGCTTAGAATCAGACTTTGCAAAGATGTCATATCTACAGGTAGTCTTGATTTGCAACATATGTTTAGTGAATGTTCAAGGTTACAACAGAACTGAAAAAAGTGACTTATGACCGATTTTCACGCTTATGATTGTTGAAGCATCTCCATGGTCACGTGATCAAGATTCGGATGCTTGGCAACCGGCATGTACTTATGATGTTTGCAATGTCCTGATCACATTTTGTGACCTTCTGACAAGCAAAGTCAATGGGGAAGCCAGATTCACTCAACAACGGTGCTACTAGCTTAACAATTGCAAATGTCGTAAAATGGGATAAAACTCACTTAACAACTATCTTGCTTAGCAACAGAAATTTTAGAGACTCAATTATGGTCGTAAATCGAGGACCACCTGCATTGAATGCCTAGAAATTCTTCCAGGTTATATTAAGCAGCATATCAAACCGTCTTTCTCACACTTATTTCTGTGAAGCAGGGCATTGCAGTTCAATTGCTTTTAATGCCTGATACCTACAGGATAAATGTAGATACCCTTTTCTTTTTGAGCTGAAATAGGAAGTGGGATTCTGTCCTTCCCTAAGCCCCTCCTTGGAGTTTTTTTTTTTAATATTGTAAGATGGTGCACTCTGCATTGTGTGTTAATCTGGAAAAACCAGAGCATTTGTCACACACTTGGCATGGTAACAACAATAATAATAGAGTTGGAAGGGACCTTGGAAGTCATCTAGTCCAACCCCCTGCTCAGGCAGGAAACCCTATACCATTTCAGACAAATTGTTGTCCAGGCTCTTCTTAAAACTTCCAATGTTGGAGCATTCACTGCTTCTGGAGGCAGGTTGTTCCACTGATTAATTGTTCTAACTGTCAGGAAATTTCTCCTTAGTTCTAGGTTGCTTCTCTCCCTGATTAGTTTCCATCTGTTGCTTCTTGTCCTGCCTTCAGGTGCTTTGGAGAATAGCTTGACTCCCTCTTCTTTGTGGCAGCCCCTGAGATATTGGAGCACTGCTATCATGTCCCCCCTCGTCCTTCTCTTCGTTAAAATAGACATACCCAATTCCAGCAACCGTTCCTTATATGTTTTAGCCTCCAGTCCCCTAATCATCTTTATTGCTCTTCTCTGTATTCTTTCTAGAGTCTTAACATCTTTTTTATATCATGGTGACCAAAATTGGATGCAGTATTCCAGGTGTGACCTTACCAAGGGATTGTAAAATGGTATTAACACTTCTCTAACACCTGCTCTATGGAGTAGAGAGTTGGTCTCTGACAGAAGGCCACCTGAAGAGACTAGAAGCATTTGAAATGTGGATTTACAGGTGACTGTTACGTATAAGCTGGGTTGACAAGATCAGAAATGAGGAGGTGATAAACTGCCTGGGAAAGCCAAGGGAAATCATCAAAACAATTAAAAAACAAAAATTAGAATATTTCGGACATGTGATGCGACACCCAGAAAAATACGGCATACTCCATTTAATCCTCCAGGGAAAGATTGAAAGCAAACAAGGTCCAGGCAGAAGAAGAACATCATGGCTTCAAAATCTAAGGGATTGGTTTGGACAAAACTCAGCAGCACTTTTTCGTGCAGCTGCTGATAAAAACTGGATTGCCAACATGATCGCCAACGTCCAATAACGGATATGGAACAACAAGAAGAAGAAGATTAACACTTCACGTGATCTTGATTCTATCCCTGTGTTAATGCAGCCTAGCACTGTGTTGGCTTTTTTGGCAACTGCAGCACACTCTACACTGGTACACAGTGCATGGCTGGTAGATGTTTAGGACACAGGTTGGTGAAATTTTGTAGACAGTGTTTGGTTGTTTGCTCCTCTGTCATGCAGAGGTAGTTTCCATCATGGGCTACCTGTGAAATAATCAAGTTCTACCCCAAACGTGCGATATAGTGAGCAGTATTTAAATGGGGAGTCCCTTTTAAACTTCCTTGGGAATGAGCCCCAATGAACACCATGGAGCCTATTTTTGAATTGACACATGTATAGCATTGCTTTGTTAGCATTTGTTCATCTGACTATTGTATGATTTTTCTGCAGGGTAAAAAAAAATCCATCCTCATTCTGTTTATATAATGCTTGACACAATGAGGTTCTGATCTTTGGCCTTTTTGTTGCTGAAATACTAATAATAATCATGATACGTCTTTTTTAAAACCTGTATTTATGGTAGGAGGGAAGCTATTCAGTCTGGTAGACTAACAAAGGAAACAACCTTTTCAAAATCTTGGGAAATTAATTATTGCCTTCAGTTTTATTGAACTAGAGGGCTGTTTTATACAGCATGCTGTTATAAACAGCTGTGTGTACTTTTTATGCATATATGAAGTTTTCCTACTACTTACTAATTTTTCTTACTGCTTTATAAGCAAAGTCACTGCAGCAAATTGTAGAAGCTCAATTTAAACTCTTACATATATTCTTTCTAAAATAATAGCATTCATGAGGGAGGTCACTATGAAAAAAACGATTCTAAAATGTCTGTACAGTTCTAGACATGTCTCCTTAAAAGCAAATGTATTAAATTTAAGAGATCTTCTTCCTAACTTCTTTGCACCGAAGGGCAGGGAACTTATGACCCTCCTGATGCTGCTCTAGATATTGAGAGTTGTCGGAGTCGAAATTAATAGAAACAACTCCGAAGAACTTTAACCTCAGGTCTCGTTAGAATCATCCTACTCACGTCTCTTTATCGTCTAGGACATATTAAAAGTTTCGAGAGGGTAAAAATCTATCCAAACTCTATAAGTCAGGACGTACCAAGAAAGGAGACAAGGAATACCCTTAGTCCGAGGTGTAGATAAAATTTCAAATCTTGTGGTCTCTCAATTGAAGGCAGGAGGTTCTTATATAAGACTTTTTCCCTCCTCATCTCTGGCCGCATTTCCCAAATGCTTTATTTGGGGAGTTGTACCATTTTGATGCTGGTATATTGTTCTACAAGTTCCTAAGACATATCGGAAAAATTTATATAATGTTCCTTTCCCACCCTACCCATAGAACTACATTGGATCTATCAAGGAAGCTAGGATTGTGCTGCCCATGACTCCTCCTCCTCCTCCTCCTCCTCCTTCTCCTCCTCCTCTTCCTCCCCCTTCACTGGGGGTTAAAGTCCACAAGCCTTAAAGTTGCCAGGTTCGGAGACTCCTGCTTTAACTAAAGGATCTCATAAAGAAAACAGAATCCTACCATCTACCCATCCACCCACACATCACTTATGAGTCCTAACACGCACAATCAGAACATTGAAGACACTATTAGCCTTTGAAATGGCACATTATCAATAGTTGTTGAGATTATGCATTGCCTTTATTCGAATTAAATCTTTAGAATTTGGCATACTCATTCAGCTTATAATTCCAGCTGACTGCAACCTGCGATATTTCAAAGCATGCTGAAGTTTAGTTCTTACCTAATTGCATACAAGCCAGCCTGCTCAATGACTTTGTTAACCCAGAATGAATATGGGCCTGTAATTCCTCATGCCTGAGTGGGAAAGAAAACCCAAATAGAGGAGGAACTAGAAAGACCATCAGTCTTCAATTTGTTCAATTTTGTTTGTGTCACTCCCAAAACATTAGTTAATTGCAGCTTTCTATTTTTGCAAGTGTGGCTTTTTAGCTTTAGGCAACAACTCCAGCAGGATGTTTTTTCATCCCTTCGGAAATGGGAACAGAAGCTGATAGATGTACTTGAGCATGATGTGGGTTAGACAGCATCACCACCAGATGGATCCGTAGCTGGCTGACCGGCTGTACTCACCATGTGGTCCTCAATGGAACCGCATCTACATGGAGGGAAGTGTGTAGTGGGGTGCCCCAGGGCTCTGTTCTGGGCCCAGTGCTCTTCAACATCTTCATCAACGATTTGGATGAGGGGATAGATGGGGAACTCATCAAATTTGCAGATGACACCAAGCTGGCAGGAATAGCCAACACTTCAGAAGACAGACTTAAGATACAGAAGGATCTGGACAGGCTTGAACACTGGGCACTATCTAACAAAATGAAATTCAATGGTGAAAAATATAAGGTTCTACATTTAGGCAAGAAAAACCAAATGCACAGGTATAGTATAGGGGGTACCTTGCTCAATAGTAGTAACTGTGAGAGGGAATCTCGGAGTCCTAGTGTACAATCACCTAAATATGAGCCAGCTCACACGACGTCGACGGTTTTTTCGGTTGTGTCACGATCCGACGTAATTGTCTCCCTATCTTAGTTCTAGTGCACTTCACAATTATGGTGAAATGTTACGGAACCATTCCGGTGTGAACCTTATGACGTAGGTCAAAACCAGTGGCGCTACATTTTTTCTACAACTCTGAGATCTAAGAGTACAGAGAAGAGCAACAAAAATGATTAGGGGACTGGAGGCTAAAGCATATAAGGAACGGCTGCTGGAATTGGGTATGTCTAGTTTAATGAAAGAAGGATGAGGGGGGACATGATAGCAGTGTTCCAATATCTCAGGGGCTGCCACAAAGAAGAGGGAGTCAAGCTATTTTCCAAAGCACCTGAAGGCAGGACAAGGAGCAATGGGTGGAAGCTAACCAAAGAGAGAAGCAACCTAGAACTAAGGAGAAACTTCCTGACAGTTAGAACAATTAACCAGTGGAACAACCTGCCTCCAGAAGTGGTGAATGCTCCAACACTGGAAGTTTTTAAGAAGAGACTGGACAGCCATTTGTCCGAAATGGTATAGGGTTTCCTGCCTGAGCAGGAGGTTGGACTAGATGACCTCCAAGGTCCCTTCCAACTTTACTACTACTACTACTACTACTACTACTACTACTACTACTACTACTACTACTACTACTACTACTACTATTATTATTATTATTATTATTATTATTATTATTATTATTATTATTATTATTATTATTATTATTATTATTATTATTATTATTATTATCCTATGGGCAACTCCTTCCCTTGTTTGCCAGGCCACCCCTGACATATTTTAATAAAAATGATAACAAATGGTAAGCTATTCTGCCTTCAAAGCAAAGCATCAGCTTATATTATCCTTATTTCTCAAATGGCTTTTGGACCACATAAAAGCCTTGCTTTATAGGCAATTTCAGAAAATAAAAAATGGGTGATTGCAACCCTTGCTTGCAGCTCAGTCAGTCCTGTCTTCAAAAGGCAAAGACAACTTGGAAGGAAAGAGAGCAGCCCAAGAGGCTTGTGGGGTGGACGGGCAACAACCTTGTCTTTTTGCCTTGTTAGCAAATTGTTTCTGATTTACTAATGGTCCTGCAAAATTGACTTAAACCCACGCACGATCCCCCCCATAATACAGTGTATCTTAAAGAGCACTTTGGGAGTCCTTCAAGACACTTTCCAGGGTCTGTGGAATCAAAAGGATTTGCCCACCTAGGTTATTCTAACATAGAATATCAAAATCCTATTGAATAATTACCTTTTTTTGAACGTGACCTGTTGACATCAAACAACTTTTAAGTTTATAGCAGAGGACAGGTGAGCTAAGATGCCAGATAGCCATTTTTCTTTTTAGAGGACCTGAACTGCCAGGCCCTCTAAAATCAGGAAGGGGTGCACTTGGTGACAAGATGAATTGGTGCCAAGACCCTTCAGCCACAACTGACGCTCATTCATTAAAAAGCAGCCACACATCCAGGAGAATCCTCCCCCCCCAAATAATGTACTACTTGTAATGGGGAAAGTGCAATCCCAACAAGAATTAAAAATGGGAAATCCCCAGATCATGGGTCCTTAAAACCCAGAGCTACTTGGTCTCGTTGGGGTTGACTGAAAACATGTTTTATCCCACACAGTCTCTATTTGTCATGATCTCACAGAAATAATCACACACAGATAGCCTTAGCCAGCAAAAGGCTTATCATAATCTTATACCCAGCCAATTAGAATGTGCAAAGTAGTTTATGTGACAGGTAAGTTTGAATGACGAAGTACTTAAAACTATATTACACTTTCCAGTTAAGTGGAAATTATTTCTCAATTTTTTTGTTTTTCAATGTTCTCAGCAGTATCATAATTTATTTACTTTGGTAGTTCTTCACTGAGGAGAAGGTCAAATGGTTCTGTCTATCAATAGTTCTTAATAAGCTTACAAAAAGTGCATTCTCCAGATCCAAGCCAGTATGCATTCTGAAGCAAATACGCCTCTCAAGGAAATATGCTTTGAATATCAATTGAGTGCAATATCTTATGCAACACTTACGAGAAAGATGAATTCGGAGGATTGCATCCTTAGTGGGACCTGGTTTCTATTTTTTCTCAGGTTTGAAAAGAATACCTAGCACTTCTTTATCATCTTTCTCAAGGGGCTAATACCATCAATTCTACAGTTTCATGCAATTGTCAAAATGGAATGGAGAGAGACTTTTGTAGTTTCTTAAAACCCCCAACTTCTGTCCATTCTCCCAATTGTTATTTTACTTGAGGACTCTTTCCCATGGTATGCACAGCAAAGATTGATTCAGAGAATCTGCTGTGCATATTTTTGGCTCCTACATTCTTATTTTCTTTCCCAAATCCTCTCTGCATTCCTGTTTCCTTTGTTTTTGTTGCAATCTACCATTCCCAAGAAATATTCCTGACAATGTCCCATCTTTCTCATGTAGATAAACAGTGTGTGTCAGTACACATTCTAATTCATGGGATGTAGGCACCTATAAATTGGCTTGAAAGACAGGACCTAAATTAGAGATCTTAACTTGCATAGAATAGTGTTAGCATGTCGAGATTTTATTTGTGCTTATGGCACGCTGGCCAAAACGCAGTTCATGGAATCATGAAGTGAAAGTGGCTGGGGAAAACACATATAATAATTGTTGCAAGACATGAGGGGAAGACAATACGTAAGGGGTATAATGAAGAGAATGAAGAGGCTAGCAAGCAATGGTTAAAAGAGGCAGAGACAGGCAATCTGGATGGAATGAAAATTGTTTTGGAAGGGAGTGAAAAGGGCTAAGCAAGGAGCCTCCAGCATAGTGAATACAATTAAAAGAACTAGAATTGAAGTAAGGGAAAATGAAAAGAATATTGAAGAAACCTATATGGGCAAGAAAATCATGAAACTGCGCCTCACTTATTTGTCATGTTATGCAGGTGAATTCATTCTAGACAGCTATTATGTTTGGAAGAGTGAGTGGAAAATGAAAACCAGGCCATCAAAGAACACGGTGGCTGGACACCGTTAAAGCTGGCACCAGCCAGAGCATAAAAAAAGTCAAAACAGCAATGCAAGATCAGAAAATGTGAAGAGACTGGCCCATAGAATCGCCAAGAGTTGGACACAACTGAACGGATAACATCATCATCATATGGGCATGATTGTGATCATGTTGAAGAGTCAAACTGAAAAAGAAATATCATAAATGTTAATATCCAAGAAAGAACTTGAAAGATTTGCAGAATGATAGTCTGTATGATGCCACAAGGACTATAGATCTGAACAAATATTATAAATCAAGGTGGCTATTTTGAAAAGGAAAATAGAGAAATGGATGCAAGTTATGTATATGTATATATGTATGTGTGTGTGTGTGCAACTACCATCCAGAAACCAAACCACGACATCACCAGCTGCTCCACCTCCCTCCGACCCCCACACAAAGCAAACGGACACACGCCATGAACACAGAGCTAGACCGCAAACTCGGAGCCAAACCAAAGCCCGGTATGCTACATCACAGCCTTTTGCTCTGGACATCACATCACAGAACTCAGGAGGTTACAATGCTAAAGCTCAGGAAGTTACAACACAGCCAAGCACCCAGGATGTTGCAACACAAAACTCAGGATATCACTACACTAGATCTCAGGATGTAATCACACAACCCATTACCCACGTCATTATAACACAAAAGACTAATGGTCACACCGCCAGCACCTCAACTACTCAGGATGTTACGAAACAGCCAAACAATACACAAACAATGGCTCCCACACAGCCAACCAATCCACCTACAGCAACTAAGCCAGCACTCCACCCACCCCCACCAGTATTTATAGAGAGACGGCAGCTCCAATCACACTTTGCTCGCACAGAAGCCGAAGACTTCAGCCTGAAGCCGAAGACTCCAGCCTGAAGATGACGAGTGGGACCTCGTCAAAACGTCGCCAAGATACTCTCAATCTTACACGGGAAAAGACCCGACTACGCCAAGACCTGCATACCTGTACTCGTGAAAACATACAAACACACACACACACACACACACACACATATATATATGCTGAATAGAGTGGAATGGGTAATTTAATTGTGTGTGCGGTAAAACAAACAAAGGTAGCATCAAGAATATATGCGTTCTGAATGAATATGGAGTGGATGTAAAAAGGAATGACTAGTATGGAAGTCTGGGACAAGTGGCTCTGACCCCCCACCCTGTTCCACCACGCACCAGTTGATTGTGGTTCCACCAAAGTCATTCACTGACTGCATGGTGTTCAATAGTCAAACATTTTTGCTCTGCTTTTTGTTCATAATAATTTTTTAAAATAACAGCTCTTGATTTTACAAATTTTTTTTTTAAAAAAAGGATTTGTTACCAGGTGGCTCTGTATTTGCTCTGACTTGGTTCCAAACTGATTTGTGCTTTTATGTGTTACATGCCTATCCAATATAGGATTACTGAATGGAACTGATGCCTAGATAAAGCGGCACTGAGAAAGGAATGTATGGTTATTTATTACCTTGCTCAAGGTGAGAGCTTTTCATACTTGATATTGAGGGTAAATATAAATACCTATTTGCCTAGTGGCAATGTATCTTAACAAGCTTAAAGCCACAGGGAGCGTTAATAATTTGTAGCATCCTGCTGTATGGTCAGGGGAATCAGCCGCACATCTGTACAAGCAGAGATTTGCAAGTCCTTTTTAAAATTCCATCTCCTCCTACTCCTATTTGATTGTTTTAAAGATTACAATTCCATATACTAACGGCAAAGTCATTATCTGAGTGTCATTCTGTATGCACCAAAAACGATACCATCCAAACCTATCATAGAGATATTAGCATGCTGGTAGGAATCCCAAGCTCTACAGATAGACAAAAAATAAAATAAAATAAAAATAAAAGGCAAAGCAGAAATACGGAGGGGGGGGGAGCAGCCGAGCATACTCAATGGCCAGAGAGTGTTGTATCTGTGATGAGAGAGAGAATAAAAACGGGGAAAGAGAGGAAAGAACATTGTAATTTTGAAGACGTACAGTAGTCTGGTGGGATTTCTAAATAGGAGCAATCAGTGCTGCAATATTTGGTTGCAAATCATACTAGTGTGCCACTGCTTGCCATTTGTCATGTGGCCTCCCTTCTTGCATGAAGCCTGAATAAAAAAGATGGGGAAAATATCCTGACATCCTCCCTCCAAGCATCTAAGTGAGGACCTGTGTATTTATCTCATGTAGATTAGACAGGGGTCTGAAGATCATCTAAAACTGACGAACCTCATTGTGGGGGCCATACGCTGATCCTGTAAAATGGAGAGGTGCAAACAACTTTTAGATATTTTCAGCACGGCTATCTTTAGCTAAAGCACAGAAAACCGTTCAGATAAAATTGAAACATTAGTGGCAGCGTCTCTCTCACGCACAGAATCTTAGACATTACATTTGCTGTCTAGTTGATTTTCTTTCCTTCAGTTTCCTCTTCTGCTTACTTTATATATTCCAGCTTCGGCTTTGATCTCTTTTTCTGCCGTGAATTCATTGTAGTTCAAAACATATTAACTGTTATTATTTTCCCTGTTTCCCTGTTTGCTGTGCTAGTACTTTCAAAATCTGCTGTGCTGATACACAACTGCATAAGCCGTTACTTAGGGAACAATGGCAATGTAATACACAAATAAAATCATTTGTGGTTATTAAGGAGGTTAAGTTGCTCCCCTTTGGAATCTAACGGTGTGATGGTAAATGCCCTATAAAAATGTACGCATAAAAGAAAACCTTCGCTAGCTTCTCGAGGAATGATCCCTGTTAGATATTTTGTAGAAGTCTTGCATGAATATTTTGATATTATACCTGCAATTCTTGCCAGACATCCAGTTACAGTATATGAAGTGAGAGCAACATTTAAAGTGGTGTTTACATAATCCTATTCATATATTGAAAGCATCTCTGAAGAGGTGGGATCTCTGCCATAGCAGACATTTGTCCTATAAAATTGATACTCAGATTGGGCGCTATCTGACAAACTGAAATTCAGTGATGAAAAAAGTCAGGCAAGAAAAACCAAATGTACAGGTACGGTATAGGTGGTACCTCGCTCAATAGTAGTAACTGTGAGAGGNGATCTATAACTCTCAACAGCCTCAGCTTTAATTATCTTTGTTGAGGCTTCTTGAAATTGGAGTCCAGAGCAATCTTAGTAGGATGAGTGCAGAGAAATAGCAGATCCTGTATAATTTTCAAAGCTCTCCCATTTTTAGATAGGTTTGAGATATTCAGTCCTGCATGGTTCTTTCCTCTGTTCCTTATGGGAATCAGGCTAGTGTAGATAAATTTCAAATCTTGTGGTCTCTCAATTGAAGGCAGGAGGTTTTTATATAAGACTTTTCCCCTCCTCATCTCTGGCCGCATTTCCCAAATGCTTTATTTGGGGAGTTGTACCATTTTGATGCTGGTATATTGTTCTACAAGTTCCTAAGACATATCGGAAAAATTTATATAATGTTCCTTTCCCACCCTACCCATAGAACTACATTGGATCTATCAAGGAAGCTAGGATTGTGCTGCCCATGACTCCTCCTCCTCCTCCTCCTCCTCCTCCTCCTCTTCCTCCCCCTTCACTGGGGGTTAAAGTCCACAAGCCTTAAAATTGCCAGGTTCGGAGACTCCTGCTTTAACTAAAGGATCTCATAAAGAAAACAGAATCCTACCATCTACCCATCCACCCACACATCACTTATGAGTCCTAACACACACAATCAGAACATTGAAGACACTATTAGCCTTTGAAATGGCACATTATCAATAGTTGTTGAGATTATGCATTGCCTTTATTCGAATTAAATCTTTAGAATTTGGCATACTCATTCAGCTTATAATTCCAGCTGACTGCAACCTGCGATATTTCAAACCATGCTGAAGTTTAGTTCTTACCTAATTGCATACAAGCCAGCCTGCTCAATGACTTTCTTAACCCAGAATGAATATGGGCCTGTAATTCCTCATGCCTGAGTGGGAAAGAAAACCCAAATAGAGGAGGAACTAGAAAGACCATCAGTCTTCAATTTGTTCAATTTTGTTTGTGTCACTCCCAAAACATTAGTTAATTGCAGCTTTCTATTTTTGCAAGTGTGGCTTTTTAGCTTTAGGCAACAACTCTAGCAGGATGTTTTTTCATCCCTTCGGAAATGGGAACAGAAGCTGATAGATGTACTTGAGCATGATGTGGGTTAGACAGCATCACCACCAGATGGATCCATAGCTGGCTGACCGGCCGTACTCACCATGTGGTCCTCAATGGAACCGCATCTACATGGAGGGAAGTGTGTAGTGGGGTGCCCCAGGGCTCTGTTCTGGGCCCAGTGCTCTTCAACATCTTCATCAACGATTTGGACGAGGGGATAGATGGGGAACTCATCAAATTTGCAGATGACACCAATCTGGCAGGAATAGCCAACACTTCAGAAGACAGACTTAAGATACAGAAGGATCTGGACAGGCTTGAACACTGGGCACTATCTAACAAAATGAAATTCAATGGTGAAAAAAATAAGGTTCTACATTTAGGCAAGAAAAACCAAATGCACAGGTATAGTATAGGGGGTACCTTGCTCAATAGTAGTAACTGT
>NW_015387593.1:304449-310352 GCF_001527695.2 Protobothrops mucrosquamatus
TCCAATATCTCAGGGGCTGCCACAAAGAAGAGGGAGTCAAGCTATTTTCCAAAGCGCCTGAAGGCAGGACAAGGAGCAACGGGTGGAAGCTAACCAAAGAGAGAAGCAACCTAGAACTAAGGAGAAACTTCCTGACAGTTAGAACAATTAACCAGTGGAACAACCTGCCTCCAGAAGCGGTGAATGCTCCAACACTGGAGGTTTTTAAGAAGAAACTGGACAGCCATTTGTCCGAAATGGTATAGGGTTTCCTGCCTGAGCAGGGAGTTGGACTAGATGACCTCCAAGGTCCCTTCCAACTTTACTATTATTATTATTATTATTATTATTATTATTATTATTATTATTATTATTATTATTATTATTATTATTATTATTATTATTATTATTATTATTATTATTATTATTATTATTATTATCCTATGGGCAACTCCTTCCCTTGTTTGCCAGGCCACCCCTGACATCTTTTAATAAAAATGATAACAAATGGTAAGCTATTCTGCCTTCAAAGCAAAGCATCAGCTTATATTATCCTTATTTCTCAAATGGCTTTTGGACCACATAAAAGCCTTGCTTTATAGGCAATTTCAGAAAATAAAAAATGGGTGATTGCAACCCTTGCTTGCAGCTCAGTCAGTCCTGTCTTCAAAAGGCAAAGACAACTTGGAAGGAAAGAGAGCAGCCCAAGAGGCTTGTGGGGTGGACGGGCAGCAACCTTGCCTTTTTGCCTTGTTAGCAAATTGTTTTTGATTTGCTAATGGTCCTGCAAAATTGACTTAAACCCACGCACGACCCCCCCCCCATAATACAGTGTTTCTTAAAGAGCACTTTGGGAGTCCTTCAAGACACTTTCCAGGGTCTGTGGAATCAAAATGATTTGCCCACCTAGCATAGAATATAAAAATCTTATCGAACAATTACCTTTTTTTTGAACGTGACCTGTTAACATCATACAACTTTTAAGTTTATAGCAGAGGACAGGTGAGCTAAGATGGCAGATAGCCATTTTCCTTTTTAGAGGACCTGAACTGCCCGGTCCTCTAAAATCAGGAAGGGGTGCACTTGGTGACAAGATGAATTGGTGCCAAGACCCTTCAGCCACAACTGACACTCATTCATTAAAAAGCAGCCACAACCCAGGAGAAACCCCCTCCCCCCAAATTATGTACTACTTGTAATGGGGAAAGTGCAATCCCAACAAGAATTAAAAATGGGAAATCCCCAGATCATGGGTCCTTAAAACCCAGAGCTACTTGATCTCGTTGGGGTTGACTGAAAACATGTTTTGTCCCACACATTCTCTATTTGTCATGATCTCACAGAAACAATCAAACACAGATAGCCTTAGCCAGCAAAAGGCTTATCATAATCTTATACCCAGCCAATTAGAATGTGCAAAGTAGTTTATGTGACAGGTAAGTTTGAATGACGCAGTACTTAAAACTATATTACACTTTCCAGTTAAGTGGAAATTATTTCTCATTTTTTTTGTTTTGCAATGTTCTCAGCAGTATCATAATTTATTTACTTTGGTAGTTCTTCACTGAGGAGAAGGTCAAATGGTTCTGTCTATCAATAGTTCTTAATACGCTTACAAAAAGTGCATTCTCCAGATCCAAGCCAGTATGCATTCTGAAGCAAATACGCCTCTCAAGGAAATATGCTTTGAATATCAATTGAGTGCAATATCTTATGCAACACTTACGAGAAAGATGAATTCGGAGGATTGCAGTTACTTAGTGGGACCTGGTTTCTATTTTTTCTCAGGTTTGAAAAGAATACCTAGCACTTCTTTATCATCTTTCTCAAGGGGCTAATACCATCAATTCTACAGCTTCATGCAATTGTCGAAATGGAATGGAGAGACTTTTGCAGTTTCTTAAACCCCCCCAACTTCTGTCCATTCTCCCAATTGTTATTTTACTTGAGGACTCTTTCCCATGGTATGCACAGCAAAGATTGATTCAGAGAATCTGCTGTGCATATTTTTGGCTCCTACATTCTTATTTTCTTTCCCAAATCCTCTCTGCATTCCTGTTTCCTTTGTTTTTGTTGCAATCTACCATTCCCAAGAAGTATTCCTGACAATGTCCCATCTTTCTCATGCAGATAAACAGTGTGTGTCAGTACACATTCTAATTCATGGGATGTAGGCACCTATAAATTGGCTTGAAAGACAGGACCTAAATTAGAGATCTTAACTTGCATAGAATAGTGTTAGCATGTCGAGATTTTATTTGTGCTTATGGCACGCTGGCCAAAACGCAGTTCATGGAATCATGAAGTGAAAGTGGCTGGGGAAAACACATATAATAATTGTTGCAAGACATGAGGGGAAGACAATACTTAAGGGGTATAATGAAGAGAATGAAGAGGCTAGCAAGCAATGGTTAAAAGAGGCAGAGACAGGCAATCTGGATGGAATGAAAATTGTTTTGGAAGGGAGTGAAAAGGGCTAAGCAAGGAGCCTCCAGCATAGTAAATACAATTAAAAGAACTAGAATTGAAGTAAGGGAAAATGAAAAGAATATTGAAGAAACCTATATGGGCAAGAAAATCATGAAACTGCGCCTCACTTATTTGTCATGTTATGCAGGTGAATTCATTCTAGACAGCTATTATGTTTGGAAGAGTGAGTGGAAAATGAAAACCAGGCCATCAAAGAACACGGTGGCTGGACACCGTTAAAGCTGGCACCAGCCAGAGCATAAAAAAAGTAAAAACAGCAATGCAAGATCAGAAAATGTGGAGAGACTGGCCCATAGAATCGCCAAGAGTTGGACACAACTGAACGGATAACATCATCATCATATGGGCATGATTGTGATCATGTTGAAGAGTCAAACTGAAAAAGAAATATCATAAATGTTAATATCCAAGAAAGAACTTGAAAGATTTGCAGAATGATAGTCTGTATGATGCCACAAGGACTATAGATCTGAACAAATATTATAAATCAAGGTGGCTATTTCGAAAAGGAAAATAGAGAAATGGATGCAAGTTATGTATATGTATATATGTATGTGTGTGTGTGTGTGCAACCACCATCCAGAAGCCAAACCACGACATCACCAGCTGCTCCACCTCCCTCCGACCCCCACACAAAGCAAACGGACACACGTCATGAACACAGAGCTAGACCGCAAACTCGGAGCCAAACCAAAGCCCGGTATGTTACATCACAGCCTTTTTCTCTGGACATCACATCACAGAACTCAGGAGGTTACAACGCTAAAACTCAGGATGTTACAACACAGCCAACCACCCAGGATGTTGCAACACAAAACTCAGGATATCACTACACTAGATCTCAGGATGTAATCACACAACCCATTACCCACGTCATTATAACACAAAAGACTAATGGTCACACAGCCAGCACCTCAACTACTCAGGATGTTACGAAACAGCCAAACAATACACAAACAATGGCTCCCACACAGCCAACCAATCCACCTACAGCAACTAAGCCAGCACTCCACCCACCCCCACCAGTATTTATAGAGAGATGGCAGCTCCAATCACACTTTGCTCACACAGAAGCTGAAGACTCCAGCCTGAAGATGACGAGTGGGACCTCGTCGAAACGTCGCCAAGATACTCTCAATCTTACACGGGAAAAGACCCGAATACGCCAAGACCTGCATACCTGTACCCGTGAAAATCTACAAAGATATAGTAATTCTCCTGGTGGTCTCACTTTTTTAAGTGCTATCAGTCATGAATTTACCTAGGAGACAACCTTTTATTTTTAGTTTATTGTGTAATATATATATATATATATATATATATATATATATATATATATATATATATATATATATATATATATATATATATATGCTGAATAGAGTGGAATGGGTAATTTAATTGTGTGTGTGGTAAAACAAACAAAGGTAGGATCAAGAATGTATGCGTTCTGAATGAATATGGAGTGGATGTAAAAAGAAATGACTGGTATGGAAGTCTGGGACAAGTGGCTCTGACCCCCCACCCTGTTCCACCACACACCAGTTGATTGTGGTTCCACCAAAGTAATTCACTGACTGCATTGTGTTCAATAGTCAAACATTTTTGCTCTGCTTTTTGTTCATAATAGTTTTTTTAAAATAACAGCTCTTGATTTTACAAATTTTTTTTTTAAAAAAAGGATTTGTTACCAGGTGGCTCTGTATTTGCTCTGACTTGGTTCCAAACTGATTTGTGCTTTTACGTGTTACATGCCTATCCAATATAGGATTACTGAATGGAACTGATGCCTAGATAAAGCGGCACTGAGAAATGAATGTATGGTTATTTATTACCTTGCTCAAGGTGAGAGCTTTTCATACTTGATATTGAGGGTAAATATAAATACCTATTTGCCTAGTGGCAATGTATCTTAACAAGCTTAAAGCCACAGGGAGCGTTAATAATTTGTAGCATCCTGCTGTATGGTCAGGGGAATCAGCCGCACATCTGTACAAGCAGAGATTTGCAAGTCCTTTTTAAAATTCCATCTCCTCCTACTCCTATTTGATTGTTTTAAAGATTACAATTCCATATACTAACGGCAAACTCATTATCTGAGTGTCATTCTGTATGCACCAAAAACGATACCATCCAAACCTATCATAGAGATATTAGCATGCTGGTAGGAATCCCAAGCTCTACAGATAGACAAAAAATAAAATAAAATAAAATAAAAATAAAAGGCAAAGCAGGAACATGGAGGGGGGGAGCAGCCAAGCATACTCAATGGCCAGAGAGTGTTGTATCTGTGATGAGAGAGAGAGAATAAAAACGGGGAAAGAGAGGAAAGAACATTGTAATTTTGAAGACGTACAGTAGTCTGGTGGGATTTCTAAATAGGAGCAATCAGTGCTGCAATATTTGGTTGCAAATCATACTAGTGTGCCACTGCTTGCCATTTGTCATGTGGCCTCCCTTCTTGCATGAAGCCTGAATAAAAAGGATGGGGAAAATATCCTGACATCCTCCCTCCAAGCATCTAAGTGAGGACCTGTGTATTTATCTCATGTAGATTAGACAGGGGTCTGAAGATCATCTAAAACTGACGGACCTCATTGTGGGGGCCATACGCTGATCCTGTAAAATGGAGAGGTGCAAACAACTTTTAGATATTTTCAGCACGGCTATCTTTAGCTAAAGCACAGAAAACCATTCAGATAAAATTGAAACATTAGTGGCAGCGTCTCTCTCACGCACAGAATCTTAGACATTACATTTGCTGTCTAGTTGATTTTCTTTCCTTCAGTTTCCTCTTCTGCTTACTTTATATATTCCAGCTTCGGCTTTGATCTCTTTTTCTGCCGTGAATTCATTGTAGTTCAAAACATATTAACTGTTATTATTTTCCCTGTTTTCCTGTTTGCTGTGCTAGTACTTTCAAAATCTGCTGTGCTGATACACAACTGCATAAGCCGTTACTTAGGGAACAATGGCAATGTAATACATAAATAAAATCATTTGTGGTTATTAAGGAGGTTAAGTTGCTCCCCTTTGGAATCTAACGGTGTGATGGTAAATGCCCTATAAAAATGTACGCATAAAAGAAAACCTTCCCTAGCTTCTCGAGGAATGATCCCTGTTAGATATTTTGTAGAAGTCTTGCATGAATATTTTGATATTATACCTGCAATTCTTGCCAGACATCCAGTTACAGTATATGAAGTGAGAGCAACATTTAAAGTGGTGTTTACACAATCCTATTCATATATTGAAAGCATCTCTGAAGAGGTGGGATCTCTGCCATAGCAGACATTTGTCCTATAAAATTGATACTCAGATTGGGCGCTATCTGACAAACTGAAATTCAGTGATGAAAAAAGTCAGGCAAGAAAAACCAAATGTACAGGTACGGTATAGGTGGTACCTCGCTCAATAGTAGTAACTGTGAGAGG
>NW_015387594.1:0-23478 GCF_001527695.2 Protobothrops mucrosquamatus
CTGTCTTGTTGCTATGCTGCTCTTCACCTTCATCCTTGGGATAACAACTATTTGAAAATGTCAGTGCTTAAAACCTTTATATGTGCCATCAACATGTGAGAATCTCATCTTGCATAAACCTTGAAGAATATCAATAATGCAATCCTGTGAAACAACAAAGTTGACAGAAATTTCCCTTTGAGTGATACTGATTGTCCTTAACCAGTTCATCAACCTTGTTATTGTGAAACTTGTGAGTTGCTGTCACAGGTCCTCTGCTTGGCTTTTGATCAGGGAAAACAGTTCTTTCCTTCATTATATTTCATCTTCTTTACTTTTTTGGCCCAGTGTTGCCCAGTACTCACATCAACACAGTCATCACCATAAGCAGTCTGCATTTTGTGGTGACTTTCAATTTAAGGGACATCTTCAGCAATCAAAATTTCAGCCACAACACACTGCTTAGACAGCATTGATGAGTACTTATTTTAGGGTTGCATTTCATAAACAATAGCAATACAAACTTTTTTCACACCAACTTTGCATCAGCTAAAGTGAAAAACAGTTGCTAAAGAATACATTACTTTCAGCACATCGGAATTGCCATCTGTTGGCAACTTATAATTTTGGTAACATTACTTTTCATTCAGCCCTTACATTACTTTTTCTAAACAAAAAACAGAGACGGAAATCTTGCCTCTATCCAGTATCACCTAGTGAAACTGTCAATCTGGTTGCAAAAGGGCTCTGTAGAGAGAATGTAACAATGGCATGGATTAGCAAAAGAAAACGTCCTAGGGATATATGAGTCTTGTACAAGTTTCCTTATGTCCTGATTTTCTCTCCTACTGCAGGAAGCATCTATCTCATTTTCCAAGTCTTTCCTGAATATTCCCATGATCTTTTGTGGGGCACAAGCAATAAGGAGAAATGCAGACTTCCCTCTGCAGAGCAGTTATAAATGCAATAGATATAGCTTATGTGTGCAGGTTTACCTTTATATTTCTATGTTATAGTTAGCAAGATCCATAAGTTATATTTAATCCTCATGCCGACATATTTTATATTGAAATGTATATTTGTTGTATTGAAATAATGAATACACACACAGAGAGAAAAACACACAAACATATATATCTCCATTATTCCCTTTGTCTCATCTATTAAACAAATCAAACCTTAGGATTAACATCATGAGCCTTGCCTGGGGTCCTCATGTTATGTCAAGAGTTTCTTATAACTTAGATGGTTACTCATTGTAAGATGACTTCATGTCAAGTAAAGAAGCTCATTGTAAACCATCTCAAAAGAGTCTGATATGTGTCACCCTCTGCAGTTTTCTACTAAGTGTCGTTTGAAATCCATCTTTCCAAAATGCAAAGATATTTTTTTCCAGTGTGAACTGCAATGCTCGGAACATCCCTCCTTTATTTAGTGAAATGTTGGGATAAATGACAACTATTTCTATTCAAAAGGAGAAAATGGTGAAATGAAAAAGACATTATGTGAAGCATGGATAGTGGCTGGTTTTTGTTTCTATTTGGCAAAAAAAAAAAAGATGCTAATTGATCTGGGTTTTTTTTTTTTAAAAAAAAACATAGCTATGTTAAAGAGTTATTCCCTGATTAAACAGCTTATGTATTTATTTGATAATCCATTCGCTGTATTGATGTCCAGTTTTTTTTCATCAGGAGCTCCAGGTGTCATACATGAGAATGTCCTCCAAATTTGCTTTCCACAACAACAGCACTGTGAGTGAGCTCTGTAGTTGAATGGAGACTTGAACCTTAGCTTTTCTGGTCCAGGTTGGAACCTTAACCATGAAACAACCTTAGTGAGGGTGTTTGTTTGTTTTTTTATGTCAGCAGTGGGAATCAAAGTACATTGCTTGATAAATCTATATTTTTAAGAGCTTTTGCTGAAGTTCATTATGTATCCTTTATAAATGCCAGAAATATAAGATTCACAAATGGTTTGGTACAGTCTTTCCTTTTTTTAAAAAAAAAATTGTCCATTGATTTAACATTCAGTTGAATAAACAAAGTTCCAGGTCTTCATAATATACCTTTTCCTTTGCAATACCTCTCAAAGAAGAGGCTGAAGACACTCTATATATCAGCACTTGACTGGTGCCCTGATGAGAAAGACCTCTGAATCTAGGCGTGAACCTCAGGAAGAAAAAAAATTCAAAAATGTGTGTTGGGTTTGAGGAATAACTTGGGATAACAACCCTTAAAAATCTGTCTATCTGTTAGAAGAGTTAAGTGATTAATGCAGATCTGTCATAGTTCATTGTATAGTTTTGACTTAATCCAGTTCATCTGCACACACACAAAAAAGCAAAGCTTTAAAGTAGTACTGGTGAGAAAAAAATGCTTATTCTTACTTTATTACAGTAACCATCTTCTGGTAAGAGGTAGTTCCCCCTTTATGAAAGAGAAAGTATCTCTCTCATGGCAAGATGGGAGGGGAGGTGAACTAATTTAATAATTAAATAAACTTAAGAACAACCATGCTATCGTCTGGCAAACAGCATTAATACTGAGCCCACAAGTTCTTAAATGGAATTAGACAGCATATTATTTGGGGAAAAAAGTTCCTTGACTGAGAACCAGAAGCAAGACAAAATTTAGTGGAATTGCAAGTGAGATGAAAAAGCTTTAAATTTTTTTTTAAAAAGGAAAACTGGTGAACTAATAAGCACCATTTGGGGGGAAATCAGCTCACGTGTGATAGTGTGAGTGTTTCTGAAAGACATTTTGATCTGGAAGTCTCACAGAAAGGATGACACAAAATTATATGTTATAGGACAGTGGTGGCGAACCTATGGCATGCGTCCCAGAGGCGACACTTAGAGCCCTCTCTGTGGGCATGCACGCTGTCACCTCAGCCCTGCCACCCCCTCCTCATCAGCAGCCCCCCCGGAGGAGAGTCGCCCCCGGGTGCGGAGCAGTGCAGCCAAGCACATGGCAGCTGGGCAGCAGGGACAAGACTCCGGTCTCACGCCCTGTTGCATGCAGATGATGCTGTGGGGCACGGATGGAGGGCGTGTCCACCATGGCGCTGCAGGGCTGCCTGAGTGATCTGTGGCAGGCCGTGGAGGCAGTGGGTGGCCTGGCAGGTAGGGCAGGGTGGAGTGGGTGGGGCGGAGTGATGAGGCGGGAGGGCAGGGCAGTTTTTGGGCACTTGGTCTCTAAAAGTTTCGCCATCACTGTTATAGGAGAATAGCAGATGGGAAGCATCAGCAAGATGTAATCATCTTGCTGATTACAATTTTTTTCCATTATGTTTTTGAAACATTGAAGCAAGCCTAACAGAAAGCCTTCAAGGGCCACAAAAGACTTAGAGAATAACTTCATGTTTTTCCCCCCATATAATTACACTCAAAAATAAGTTATCTTCCCCTTAGAGGAAAGGAAGCCTGCCTTCCCAATTTCAGTCTTCATAACAAGACCAAAGAAAACTTAATTAATAAATTAAGACGGGTTTACTCCAGAGTCTGAGTAATTGATTTTGCTTGTATAACAAAACATAATGATATGTCTATGCTAGGGCCACTTATATAGCCACTTGTATAAGAATTCACATTGAATGCAGAAGAAAAGTATCTGTTGGATATTTTAAAATGGCAAAGTTGGGAAACATGACAGAAGCACACAAAACAGTAAATAACAAGGATAATGTTAGATAAATAAACTGAGAATAACAGTGGAAAAGATGGGTCAACAGATGCAATGATAGGCAGAGAAAAATGTTGATATGATAAGATGTTGAAATAGGAGGCAATTGCAAACAACAGCAACAACAACCAAAAAGTTCTTTCTCAGGGACTTAAAACTACAGATGTCAACAGGGAAAAAATGTCTCCAAATATTATAAAAAAGAATAAACAAAAGGCAGATTAAAAATCTCCACTCCAAAGCAGAAGTAAAATCCAAACATATTTTTATTCAAACTACTTCAGTTTTCATGTTACAACCCATTG
This sequence comes from Protobothrops mucrosquamatus, assembly GCF_001527695.2. NCBI lineage: Eukaryota > Metazoa > Chordata > Lepidosauria > Squamata > Viperidae > Protobothrops > Protobothrops mucrosquamatus. Next base: position 3,965 of record NW_015387594.1, read on the forward strand.
TGCTTGAGGAATAACAATATTGGATATAACTTATGGATATATCTTTTTTTAAAAAAATACAAACCAAACAATTTAAATAGAAAAAATATACTACACCAAAGTCCAGCAGAAACAATCACAGGAAGAAAATAAGGTAAATAATTTTCCTAGAAAGCATGATGGGGAAAAAATCATAATCCTTCCAATGGTATCAACGAAATGTTCCAATTTATGTTACAGTTATTAGATTGTGGTGGAGTATAAAAGTCAGTTTGGTATAGTGGTGAAGGCATCAGGCTAGAAGCAGGGAGAGTGTGAGTTTTAGGCCCACTTTAGGCACAAAGCCAATAGGGGTGACCTTGAGCCAGCCACTCTCTTGCAGCCCTGGAAAACAGGCAGTGGCAAGTCACTTCTAAAAAAGCATTGCTAAGAAAACTGCAGGAACTTGTCCAGTGAGTCTCTGAGAATTGAACATGACTGAATGAAGAAAAATAAAATGTGATGGTAGATAGGTAGATGGTAGGTAGGTAGGTAGGTAGATGATAGATAGATAGATAGATAGATAGATAGATAGATAGATAGATAGATAGATAGATAGATAGATAGATAGATAGATAGATAGATAGATAGATAGATAGATACTGTAGACAGGCAGGCAGGCAGGCAGGCAGACAGACAGACAGACAGATAACAAGTTCCTGAAGCCAAAATTACCCACTGCTGAAAAGTGCATTATGATGTATACATGGCTATATACAGTATTAATAACAGATAATGTTAGATTTAAAGCCACTAATTCTTAAGACTGAATGAGAGTTTGCTATGTTAACAAATATAATTATGTCAAGTATTTAACAAGATTTTCTTAAGTTCTGATTTCAGGGGCAAATGATCTGGAATAAAATGAAACATGGACACATATAATTTAACTGTAGTAAGTCACAATTGATGGTGGTGTTAATATTCTGACTTAATTACATTTGAGAAAATGATAAAAGAGAATTTACATTAATGTTGAATCTTTACCTGCAACAAAGATTTGTTTAGAAGCTATTTTGAAAAATAAAAATAAGTGAACTGCTCTTGTTGAAAAAGTTTAAATGTATATAATCCATACATTTTTATGAACAAGCTGATATTTCTTATTAATGAACCCGATAAATGACAAGAAAGAACAGAGTTTCTAGAAATTAGAGACACTTGTGATAGACTGACAAGTGATAACAAGACTATTATCTCCATTGGTCTATTTCTAATGTTGCAATGAAACCCTTTTTTTTGTAAATAAATAAATAATAAATGGGAAAAGCATCATCTCTTTATTTTATCTTTATCCTGTTCTTCTTTTAGAAGAAATTCAGATTAGTGCACAGAAACTGGACAATAATCTTCACCCTCCCAAATATTCAATAAAACATTTAACAATAAAACTGTTGGCTGTTAAGCCAGACATTAAAAACAATAGACATGCAATAAGGAGCTATCAAACAATTATAGGAAAAATCATTTGAAAGACAGCCTGGTTCTGTTGGGGAGGCTAGCAAAGGTGCAGAACAAATGAAACACACCTATTTTAGGAACAATTGCACAGTGATTGGAGGGGATGGGGTACATTATTACAAAATAGCCAAAGGATATGTCAATGCAACTCAGGATCATTGTGAACAGACACAATCCTTAGAACAAGGTCAGTGTTCGCTTTCTAATCACCAAAACACTGATATTGTTGAGTTTGCTTCAGTGCTACTACTATTGCTAGTTGAGCTCCAGACTTCAAAGTTTCCTTTCTCTCAAAATATACTCTTGCCTTCCTTTAATTTTCACAAACCAAGGACCATTTCTAATCCCTGCTTTGATCTGAATTTTAGAGATATCAGACCACTGCTCTCAAATGCAGTCTGTCACAGGCTGTGGGTTAGACAATATTTCTTGAACCTGCTGTGCAAACTCATGTCCTGACCTCTCATTATAACTTTTGAAGTGGTTTTCTTTTGCAGTTACCATCTTCTTGATGCACTCAAAAAACAGACCGAGGCCTTCCAATGGAGGAAATGATAAGTTAACATAGAGAAACAAAGCTTATTTTGGCAAGGTGGGCATTTACTAGAGGTGGGCATTTACTAAAATTTGTGGAACTCAGTGAGAAGCGAAGGGAGGGATGGAATTAAAGAATTAAGTTAGAATAAAATATAAACCAGAATATTTGTAATTCAGTGTTGAATTGGGGGATCCTTGGTACTCTCTGAGCCTGGTTGTTTCTTGCAGACATTCCATTACTCAAACTGGGAACAAAAAGACCAAAACACTTCCCCACCAGCAGTCAACATCCAGATGAGCATAGATTAACTCCAAGATTAACATCAGACCAACAATCAAAAAGTAAACAATACTCCAATCAAGGAACTGCCAAATAAGTTAACAGTAAACAGCCTAACCAAAGAACCACCAAGACCACTCCCAGCAACACTGACAGGGCAAGCCACTATAATATAAACTAAGAGCAAATCCCACTCCTTACTAGCACTGATGATGTTACCTAGTTTGGATAATAAAACCTCTGCAAGAAAACAACCAAGTTCAGAAAGCGCCAAGAATAAAATCCTTAGAGTTAAAGAGAGATACAAATATTAAGTGATGCAAAATAGAAACATCTTTTTAGCATGAGAATTTCTAATGTATCTGAAATACCTATATATTTGACCAATAAAACTTTTTTGGGAGGAATAAAAGCTTGATCTCCCACCTAGTTGCCAAAATCCCTTATAAAAAGAAATCTACAACAGGTTCTGTTGTGTTTGCGGTTTGCAAGCAATTGATGAAGACACATGGTGTAAACAATAGCTCTTTATTCTCCTTCTCCAACTCCAAGCAAAGAGCAAAAGGCTCGCAGGCCTGTTATAGGGTGAGGAACCCAGCTAGTGCTAACCAATAGGAAGGCAGTGTTTTCGTGCCTTGCGCATGCGCACAAGGCTGGCACCGTTCAGTCTGGTCCCGGGCAGCTTTTACAATCCCCGGGACCATTTGCAACCTTTCTGGGCCTGCTGAGTTTCCTCAACAGGCCCAGGACACAACACCCCTCCCCCCTAGATAGAACACACACACAATTCCAATTTCTTACAATAATAATAAAATAATAAAAAAATAATATTCCACTCCATACAACACCCTTCTATAACTAATAGGGTTGGCTAACCAACCACTTTCTAATGCGGCTTCGCGTGTCTATCTATTTTCCCAACGTAGGTTCATCTCCATGACCTAGACTTGTACGGTCCCTTGTGTTGACAGGAACCTCACATAATTGCCTTATGGAGTGGGAGCAGTACTTAGTCATCTGAAGGCTGATGGGACACAGGTCCCTGTGGCCTATTATTCAACGACTCTGTCATCTGCAGAGTGGAATTACGCTCAGATTGACAGTGATAGTGGGGTCCAACCGTAGCGTGATGGGAGGCCCCTTGTAGGATCCTAGCTCTGAACTAAACACATCTGCAAACTCCTTGTAGATCTCTGCAAGGCTTGCTGTTTGCAAATGGTGCAGCCCAGTTACCTGGATTCCCAGAGCCTCGAACCAATCGAGTCCAATAAGACTTGCACGATCACTCCCAACTACCACCACATCTAGGAGACCTTCAAAATCCTTATGCTGCACATTAAGGGTGGCCTCCCCCTTAACACACACCACAGAATTCTGAAAATCTGTAAGTATTAGATTCGATGGCCTGAGTTTAGCTCGAAGGCCGCTACTACTACAAATCCTTTTGAATGTGTTAATTGAAATAATGGAGAGAGCGGACCCAGTGTTCAACTCCATTAATAAGGGAACCCCTTGCAACCTTACATTAATGGAAAGTTTCTTCTTAAGGGGCTTGTGTGTCCCTGTCCTTAGAATGTTCCTGCGCGATGCGCAGAAACCCACCCTGTGTTGGCTGGGGACCCTGGTACCTTTCTGAAGCAATTCTTCCCGAAGTTGGACCTTCTGGTGACCCAAACAGACGGATGCAATGTGGCCTTGCCTGCCACATGCCCGGAAAATGGCGGAGCGGAACCTGCAATCAGCTCGCTTTTGGCATCCTCCGCACCCAAAGCATTGAAGAGCTGCTGGGGCCTTGTCCGGACGTCCCTTCTGCCTCCTCTCAGCTGGCCGGTGAAGTCTGTCCACCTCCTCTTCAGGATCCGCTTCTGATCCTTCTCGAGCATCCTCTTGATGGATGGTTGCTGTGTCCGGAGGGTTCCTGGCGAGCCGCAAGGCCTTCACAGCCCCACCAGCTGCTTCCTCAGCTGCCACCTCTCGTAAGGCATCTTGGAAGGAAACATCTTCTTTTGCAAAGATCTTCTGTTGTAAGTCTCTGCTCCTCAAGCCGCAAATGAAGCGATCTCGCAGCCTCTCTTCCAGATCCTTGAACTCACAAGGCCTGGCCGCTTGCCTTAAGGCCGCAATAAAGTCCGCAGCAGATTCACCAGGCCTCTGGTCTCTCTGCTCGAACGCATGCCTCCAAGCAATGATGGATAGCTTCGGCTGGAAATGTTCCTTCAGCATCTTTTTCAGGTCAGCGTATGTTACTGACTCGAGAGGTGCAGGGGCCACCAGGTTTTCTGCGATGTCAAAAGCTTCTTGTCCACAGGCACACAGAAGAGTTGCTGCCTTCAGGCCATCTTCTCTTATCTGATTTACTCTAAAGTAATTCTCCACCCGTGCTACGTAGGAGTTCCATCTCTCTGGGTAGGAGACATCAAAATCAGTTAAGCGGCCAATCTTCGACATCGTAGTTTACGATCTTCACCAATTGCTTCCTCTACAAGCTGATGTTTGGGAAAGGGTCCTGTAGCCGAGCTCACTCCCCAGTGACGCTGTACTGGTGGAATGGGACGCTGATGCAGACGCCGTCTTCCCTCGTCAGGACTTCCTGGTAAGTCCTTCTTCATTTCTTAAGCTTGCAAAGGATCCCACCTTTGTCGCCAGTGTTGTGTTTGCGGTTCGCAAGCAATTGACGAAGACGCATGGTGTAAACAATAGCTCTTTATTCTCCTTCTCCAACTCCAAGCAAAGAGCAAAAGGCTCGCAGGCCTTTTATAGGGTGAGGAACCCAGCTAGTGCTAACCAATAGGAAGGCAGTGTTTTCGTGCCTTGCGCATGCGCACAAGGCTGATGCCGCTCAGTCTGGTCCCGGGCAGGTTTACAATCCCCGGGACCATTTGCAACCTTTCTGGGCCTGCTGAGTTTCCTCAACAGGTCCAGGACACAACAGGTTCCTTATACAATTAATGTAAAACTAATAAAATTGTCCTCCTGGCTGTGGAAGTAACATAGAGAGGATATAATCTGTGGATCTCATCACAGTTTCTGAATTGATCTCATTATCTTTTAAATTTTATCTGTTCTTTTCAGACCATTCAACTGCTGACAAAATGAATACACATTAAACACAGGTTCTGGAGCTTTTATTTGTAAATTCTATTATGTTTGAAGAGGACTAATATAAATATGAAATGTGCCCTCTAAATTAGATACCATGGACTGGCCATACCATAAATGAAAGGCAATAGATAACAAAGATGCCTCTTATTCTCATTTTATCCAAATTTCAACTTGGTAGCTACTTCACAGAAAAATGTGAATTTTAATTTCCCTCTCTAAATTGTAAATCTTAAGGAGATGGTCAAGTAATCTGTCAATTTCATTTGCACAGAGTTTCTAGTTTTCCCAAACAAGTTCTTTGTGGCTGTGCTTTTTAGATATTCATACTTGGGCATACATACATCTCATGCAATTTTCCCATGTTTCTCATAGGAAAAAAAATGTGTGGATGTGTACTTTTCTTTATTATAAGCAATTTTTTGAACAGCGAACTACATCTAAACATTCTGAAGGTGCATATCTCAGGAGACTAGAATCTTTAATGTCCAATGACCATAACAAAAATAATGATGCTATAAATAAATTACATATGTATGTGCAGGAAATGTTAATCATAAAGCTAAGTATGATTGAGCATGTGACCATGCTCTTTTATATATAACATAGCAAAATTTGGCTACAGTTAATATGACAGAATCAGTTACAATGACTGGGAAATTTATTTACTGTAAGTGTGGGGTTATCAGCGCTATAAATGTGAATCACCATAAAATGGGTAATATAATAAAATGTGATTTACATTTCCATTAGTCCTTCACTACATAGACCTTAACCAAATTGAAATATCCACGTAGCTCTCTTTTAAGAGTATTTAAGGGTATTCTTATATATCCCCATTTTTTCCAATTTAGCCAGATTAAAAATAGCAAATTGCACTAATAATTCTGATTGATCCTCATTCATCCTATTTTTACTTGGTGAGCCAAATATTCCACCTTTTATACATTATTTAATAGAACATTGTAGCTTCTGTTGTAGAAGAATCTTGCGCTTGAAAGAAAGTATTCATTTTTATATATTCTGCTGATGGGTTAGAATAGGAATTTGCAATGTTCTTAAGCTGAGGACTGTCTCTGGACAATGTATGATAAGCTAAAGGTGTATATTAAAAAAAATAGGAGGAGCCAGAAGAATTTTTTTAAAAAATATCACTTTTATGTGATAATTTTGTAATAACTTCCCACTTCTCTCCTATTAAAAAATTAAAGTACCAAATTCTAGAGGCCTGGTAGTTATAAGTAAGACTTGGAGGCTCTTAAGTCCCTTGGGCCTCTGGTTATGTGACTCTGCCTTAAACAAAAGTATTGAGTCTGCCTTTTAGTCAATTATCTGCATCACAAAGTTTGTGCTCATCTATGTCCCAATCTTTTGCTAACTTCAACAGCCTAAGCTCAGGGCAGCTATTTTCCAAACATTATGAAACCCTTTCCCTCTTTCCAAGTAGAAATTAAAATTTAGATTACATTGTATCTTCTCACACATCCATCTCATACGAGCCAAAGTTAATTTTGCAAATAAAATTCATTTGGGCAAACATGTCTTAGTTGCATAATTTATTTCCTATGGCAGAAGTTAGGCTACTGATTTGTATTCTTTTTAATTTAGCAATTCAGAGACCAGGAATTTAGTCTTCATTTCATAAACAAGTGGAAATAAGTGAGTAATAAAAAAAAACCATAGGCTGCATTATGTTTTAAAGACAGGATGAATGAGTGTAAAACACATTGAAATAAAGTTGCAGAGTTTTATACTTTACTTAATCTAATTTTCTTTTCCCAATTACAATCTTTGGAGAAAGCATATATTTTTATACTTCTGCTTCCGAACTGATGCATTTCCATTCTTAATGACACATTTAAATGCAGAATGATATCAATAATTTCAGAACATTATTCTAGACTGGACTACCTAACATTTCTCCAAATCAGTTATCATAATCTACAGGTGTATTTTTTTCAACAACACTTTTCTTTTCCATTTAAAAAGTGTCAAGTGCATTAATGCAAAGTTATAACAAAATGAAGAATGAATGATAATAGATGAGGAAAATGATCATGGGGTGAGAAGGAAAACAGGAGATGTGGCCTCAGTTATGCAACCGATGTTTACCTTTTCAATGAGCCATATAATTTTGCATGAGGAAAACAGTCATTAAAATATAATGAATCGCTATTCAAGAGTGTCAAATATAACAACTTCTCCAATTTGGTACCCTCCAAATGCTTTCGGGGTGTTTTTTGGAGGAGATCACAAAACTGAGGCTAGGCAAGCAAGTGACCTTTTACACAAATGGCAGTTGTAGACTGAAGTATAGAGAGCTGATTAGATGAGCCTAAAAATTGATGACTACAGAGTAGAATCCTCCTAATATTAACAATTTGGATGTAAAATTACACAGGTGGACTTGTTAAGCCAATATAATCTAATTTAACCTACTACAAAAGGTTGAAGGTAAATAAAACATTGTTGTGAGCCATTCCCAGCTTTTAAAGAAGAAGATGGAGATACGTGTAGAAGGATAGTTGAGTGACTGGAGTGAAAAGAATGCTTTGATTGGGTGAGTGGGACTTCTAACATTCCAGTTTTTGGAGCTATCACCCTTTCTCCACCACTCTGACTATGAGAAATGAAGAGCTATCCCATTCAGCTCTACAGTTTCCACAGGCATGTTATTTTTCAATGAGATCAATATTGGAACCTTAATACTGTATCCCTAGAAATTTATGGAGGAAAAACTTGAAATATATACTATTTTTAGTGGCACCCCAAAAATCTTTCTTTTTTTTGCAGTTCTCCCTTATCAAAAATGTTTATCTTCCTTTTGTCCTTTCAGAACATTTTTTTCTACTTTTCTTTGGTATTTTGTTCCCCTTCGGCATGCTTAAACGACATATTATTGTATCTCTCCAAGCTTAGAGCTTAGGAAGACACTCTGAATTATGTTGTCAGTAAAATTATTGCAAACAATATAACCTCTTCTTCTCTAGTTATCAGCTCATTGGATGCCCTTATAACTCTTGAGTTCTTTAATACCTCCATGTACATTATTGTCAGACTGATTGGTAGCAACAAAGTTATAACAACAAAACAGAGATAAATCATGGGAAATAGAAATGAAAGGAGATAACACAAATACAATGGGGAATGTGAAGTGACTAATCATAGATATGATAAATCTGATCAATTGCATATCAATGAGTCTCAAATGATGTTCCATTGTTGCATACACTTACATAGATATACCTGATTGAGGAAATGTACTTACGATACCATTGAAGGTCATTTTCTCATGGAAGATATGATCAAATGCTCTGATTACATGACATTTCTATGCAGGGATTGCAGAAAGACAATCCCTATAGAAATTAAGAATTGTGGAGGCATCGCCAATTCCATGTCTAAGGAGCTGAGAGAAATCTTCCTGCTCAGGCTTATAGAAATTGCTCACTGGTGGTGGGCATCACTCCAGATCACTAAGCTTCCTCATTATTTGAGGTATATTGTAGAAATGGCCCAGAGGAATAAAAAATATGGTTCAAAATTGCTTATACCTACTACCAATGGATGTCAATGCTGCTAACATTGGATGTACTTGCTTTGACAATATATAAAGAGGCAGCCGCTCTCTGTATAAGCTGTGTGGTATTTTTAGAGTTAAATTAGATGATGCTGGGAGGGGAGGAGAAAGAATGTGTGTGGGGATTAGTTAAGATAAGAATCTGGTGGGACTAATTGGATAACGTGATTTATGACTGCAAATAAGAGGAGGGAAATAGGCTGGAATATTATGTGCTCAGGGGAGGGGAATTCAGATCTTGGCATCCTCCATGCTGTGCCAACACTTTGTTGCATGATTAAAGACTTTTTAGGATAAACAATGCCTGAAAGTGTTTCGTTAATCGGAACCATGACATCATGCCAAGATCTACTTTCTTTTCAAACAACCTGGGGTCCTGAACTCCAGCTGCTGTCTCTAGGCTTGAGAGAAGCTGGCAAAGATTCAGGAGGAAAATTTCATCATGGGAAAAGAAAATCTGCTTGAAGACAATGACCCGGCAGCTGCTGATACCCCAGAGGAGGAAGCAACAGACCACATGCTATGGGAGGATGAGTTTTTGCAGTCAGGAGAACTGATCTGGCCGTCAGCCTGGGCCCAGCCCAGTGGAGACTCAAGATGCCTCGAGACTGCCTTGCTACCCTCAAAGGCTTCAAAAGCAGACCAGTGAAGAGCTACCAGATCATCTGCCACTGAAGGTTCAGATGAGTCACTTGAAAAATTTGAAAAGCTAGAGATGAGAAGCAGAAATCAACTCCTGCAGAGAGGAGCCTACAGCTCCTCCGTTGCAGATCAGACAGCCTTCCAGACCCTGCCTTTCCCTGCCAGAGCCTCCAGCCCTGAAGATAGAGGGAACCCCAGTCTGAGGCCTCTGCAGCAATGGGGAGTTTGGCATCCTCCGCAGGTGGATGGTCAGCAACCTCTAAGCTTGCCACAGCAAATAGAGGCCTTGGGGTGGTGCAGAAGCCAGGAGATCAGCAGCTGGTGGGAGGATGACCACAGCAAGGAGATTGGTCAATGCCCCTGAACGTACAGCAACCGCTGAGGGGCCTACAGCAGCAGGGGGCATAGCCACAGCCCCTGAACATGCAACCCCTGGGCATGCAGCAGCAGTCAGGATGGGCCCAGCAGCAACTGGGGGTGCAACAGAGACAGTGGGGGGCCCAGCAATTATTAATTGCTCCACCATTTAGAGCAACCTTTGATGTGGACTCAGAAAAGCTGATTTTCTTCCTCAACCAAGTGCGCTCTAATTTGATCAGCTGGGCCTATCTCTACCCAGACCCAGGCACTATGGTTGATGTGATTGCGTCCAGCCTAGAGGGAGAAGCATCCAAATGGCTGAACAATTTATATAATGAGTAAGGCCCCAAATTGGAGGACCCCCACCTCTTTCTCCTAGGGACCCATCCATTGGCCTCAAAGCAGGAGAACAAATCCACAAAATAAAACAAGCTGGCAGGGCTGCCCTGGAGTACGTACGAGAGTTTTGCAAGATAGCAGGTCGGATAGAGAAGTGGCCTGAGCAATCCCTAATCCATCACTTCATTGAAGGATTAGATGACCACCTCTCTCAGGGCTGTATCTATCGAGCAGTACCTGATCGGCTGCAAGAATGGTACCAGACAGCGGTGAAGCTAGACGTTCAGCTCACCCACTATAAGAAGCCTCCCCCACCTGAATCTGAGCTGAAGCCAGAGCAACCCGAATGGCAATCACCTCCATGAAAGTCTCCAACTACTGCGATGGCTGAAAGACCCAGGCCACCTGCAGGCCCATCAATTAAGTGCGGACAGGAGGAACATTGAGCAGCAAACTGTTCAATCCCCTACCCCCAACAACAGAACAGACCGAGACCAGCAGTGAGAAAGAAACCTGCCCAGCGGCTAACAAGAGAGAAATCCACCTGGATCACACAGGAACCTGTTGCCCAGGTCACATCCCCCACACAGGGGGATGCTGGGACTCCGGGTTTTGCCACAGACAGTCTGATGCACTTTTGTTGACCCTTCTATCAGTGTCACAATCATTTAAAGTAATCCTTAATGGTATGTTCCATCTGATATCTCTGTGCTGTGCTGATTGGACACCAGGTCCTGGGCAATCTCCTCCAGAACTCTTTCATTTTGGGAGTAGGATAGTCTGGTGTTTTCACATCAGGGTCTTTTCCTGATCCAGATCTTTTCCACCAGATCTTTTTGCTCATATCCAGTTCAAAGAGCTGAATTGATTTGAACCATAATTGACCTGTGGTAGTGGTGGGGGACAGGCTGTGCAATAAAGTGGAGAGGGAGAATCAGTTCTCCCTATTAGCTTCATGGCACAACCTCTCCTGGTGGCTGCCAGCTGCTGTGCAGCCCACTTTTGAACACAGAGTTAAATCAGTACTGCATTCATGTAGAATAAATGAGTTAACTATCAGTGAAAATCAGCCAAGGATGGGGTTCCCAGCCAACGCACATGTGAAAAAAAATACTTGCTTAAAATTAGAACAAGTTTTGATAGAAGTTACATTCATTCATTCATTCATTCATTCATTCATTCATTCATTCATTCATTCATTCATTCATTCATAATATTTATGTAGCTGACCATCTTATAAACTATCCAACTCTATCTGGTTTCCAATCAATGAACTGGTCTTGTCATCTGTTAAAATATACCTCTTCCCAACCAACTCTCATTAAGGAAAGTGATTGTTGGATGCTTTACTACTGATTGGGAATGTTTTGTGGGGAAATAATACTAGTGTATTTCATCCCTCCCCACCCCTAATGTGCTGTGTGCACTGTAGATGAAGAGAGTACCATTTGCCATCACCATTTGCTATCTGTTGCTGATAAAAAGTTATTATCTTTCACCATGTGAAATATAACATCTCGAATTGCAGGCTTGAGTTAACAAGACAAAAACCATCTTAAAGAAGTTGATTTAAGACAAGGAAAGATGTTTATCCTTCCTTCCTTTTCTCTCTTAGATCTGCTAAACAAAGCTGTCTTTAAAATGAAATTGAGATTTCAGGAATTGAAACAATTTTAATCCTTCTCATTAGAAATATGATAAGTTGTTACTCCCACGTCTTATTTCTAGTGATAAATTTATTTAACCAAGCTGTAAATTGCTCTCATTGATTTATTTGATATCTAGAGTAAAATTTATTAAAAATCATATATTTGTTTCTTATCCAACCTAACCTCAATCAAATCAATGAACTATTCATTTTATTCATTGAGTAGCAGGGTTGCAAAGATCCATTCTTAGCATTGTGGGATTGCAAAGTTCTTGGAAGGAAGATAATAAATGGAAGAAGAAGAAGAAGAAGAAGAAGAAGAAGAAGAAGAAGAAGAAGAAGAAGAAGAAGAAGAAGAAGAAGAAGAAGAAGAAGAAGAAGAAGAAGAAGAAGAAGAAGAAGATAGTTAGATAGATAGATAGATAGATAGATAGATAGATAGATAGATAGATAGATAGATAGATAGATAGATAGATAGATAGATAGATAGATAGATAGATAGATCAGGTTTTTTCAGCATACATGTGGGGGAAGGTTGTTACAAAGGGCTATTCTGTGTCTGAGCTAATGTAGATAATTTTAGATGACTTAAGCAAATAAGAGAAGCTAAACATTTCAGAGCACTAGAAAGCCTTTTTGACTTTCATAGACAGTATTCCTAAGCTTGTTGCATTTTGTAAAGATGAATAGTATTTCAATCATGGCAGTAACGGTATATTTTACAAACTGAAAAAAAACAATGATGGTGAATGAAGGTTAACATCAGTTTTCCTGAGCTCCTACAGCTCCTCCATGATCGTTTGAGATGTACTATTTGAAGCCATACAGCTGCACATTTATATAGCTACTAGCTAACAGAAGAGAGAGAAAAGGGAATGACTGAGAAAAAACTAGAGGCTGTGAAAGAAAAATTGCCTGAGAGGAGCGAACAAAAGAAAGAAATGCTGTGGAGCTATCTAAGCTATCAACCTCCATCTAAGTCAGCTAAACAATCAAAACTTCAATCAAATCTCCTATTCTGTAAAAAAAACAAAACAAAACAAAAAAAACCTATAAGTAGATCATTTTTGTTTCAAATAGATATGAGCCATTTGAATAGGATCTCCAAACAGAAATGAAAAAAACAACAACCATTGTTGGGGAACTCAAAGAGGTTCTAGTTAAAAATCTGGTTTTGTTATTAAGCCTGAGGCTCTGATGCTATGGGTGAGCCATTCCTTCATCATGGTTATGTTAAATGCATCTTCTCAGCTGCTGTGTTAATGTTATATTATTTCTGTTGCTTTTCCTTTTCATTGCTTTGCACATTTTTTATTCTATTTCAAATGTTAGCTACCTAGAGTCATGCTTATCAGGTAGACAGCCATATAAATAAATAAATAAATTTAATTGAGAAGTAATTTCCTCTCAGTTTCCTTTTAAATTCCTTCATCTCTCCCTGCTAGTTCACCTGTTATTCTCAAGGAAGACAAGAATACATAGAGTCACATCTAGAAGAGACTGTTTCACTGGGATGGCTCAGTTGAACTCATGGCTAAAGAATGTCTTCTAACAGCAGAAGCAATAATATCACTGTTTGAGTAAAGACATCCTTTCTAAATAAGAACTAGGATGTATTGAACAGTGATTTTGAGAGGGTTTTTTTTTTTTGCAAAAATAATGTTGAATTGAAGCTCAAGTGATTGAGAAAATTGATTCCCATTTTTGGGAAAGAGGGTTGAAGAATTTAAAAAAAAAAATGTAACCAGGAAAGTTGATAGTGGTGTTCAATTTAAATATTCTTACCCTACTGTGGAGATGAACAGTTGCATCATAAGACTTACTTAGGTATTTTCTCTGCAAATAAATCAAGTGGCTCAAAGTGAAGTCTTAACTTATTATTTTTAAAATCATCTTTGAGTCTTCCATGATGGACTAGAAAAATATTTCCTTGGTTTTTTTCCCCCTTCCAGGCTACTTAGTGTTTCAAAAAAAAAAAAAAAAGTCTGTTGCAAATTATTCTTTCTTATGTTTGTCTTTGATAGAACAAAGTTTTGGGGTTGAGCCTAATATGCAGAACAAGGGAGGACATCGTGCTGTTGAAGCCCACCTAGTCAGTGCCTGAGGCATGTTTGTCCAAGGTTCTACAGATGGACATGGTCTCCAAAGATGTTATAATTTGGTATTGTTTTCTCAACTTCTCCTTAAAGCTAATTTTCTTCCCTATGAGTTTGGTCCCCTCAGTGTTTCAGGAGCATTTTAAGTCAATATGGCTGGAAAAAAAACTATTAATAAACTCTGTTCCTTGTGATTCTCACCAGGGTTTGAAAGTGCCAGACATTTTCTGAAGCAGCATATCTGGAATATCGATTTTGAAATTAATTGAAGCTTGGTCCCTTACTTTACAGCTCATGGGATTTTTTTCAAATTTGTATACAACAGCTCCCTACCATCGTCATGATCGTTGTTGTTGTTGTTGTTGTTGTTGTTGTTATTATTATTATTATTATTATTATTATTATTATTATTATTATTATTATTATTATTATTATCTGCTTCGGAGCACCTTTACCCTGACCAAGCTGGTTTCATTGCCATCTGCTTTTCATGGAACGTTACAAAAGCATCCTCTTTATATCAAAATATAAGTCTTTGTGAGGTTGGCTCAGAAGACTCTTTGAGCCATATGCTTCTTTTCTGCTCTTTTTACAGGAAATCCCAGGAGATGTTCATCCACAGCATCCTGATGAGTTTCCCAGGTAGAGAGCATGACTCCTATCTGTCAGACAATCTCTGTGACCAAGTTTCAGATGTATCCTCTAGGACTATTCAATTTTATGACTTTATGTGTACATCCATCATTCACTATGACTGAAGATTTGCAATAATGTATATAGTACTGTGTGCTTTTCTTTTATATATACATACATGTGTATGCTTATAGTACACATATACTTGCTTTATTCTGTTTGACTTCTGATGTCTATGGCCATAATATAATGAGATTAATTGAGGGTTTTTTTTTCAAAGGTTTGTTTAAATCAGTAAGAGTATGACATGTATTATATAAAATAAATCCTAGTGTTTATTTTAATCAAATCTGTTTAGAAATGAATTAGTCTCAGTAGTTAAAGCTGAACCCAGCTGGGCTCATATATTGCAAAAATAAATGGCATTATTGTGTAAAAATTAGCTTGGAATATATTCTTTTTTTCAGGAATTTATGCCACATTTTGTCCTGAATACCTATGAATGCCTAATCCAAATCAAGACTATAAACTCCAGCAGTTAAACAGAGCTATATTTTTTCAACAAATGTCATTGACCTTGATGGTGTTGACATACTCTTTCAGAACTCAATTGGAGACTCCATCCATAGTTCTATATATATGCAAAGCATTACAATTAAAACAACAGCAATAATAACCCCTTGCTTATTTACATAAATATAAAACTGGATTTAGTAAAATAGTTAAAACATAAAATTTCAGATGTAAAGGAATATATTCTCACATGCATGATTACTTTAGATTTAGTTCAGTTTTCCTGAAAATTGGACATCTTCACAAAATCATATGATTTGTAAAGGAGAAGGATCAGCAATAGGTCCTAATTTCGATCTCTGACAACTCCAGTTAAAAAGATTTTTGTTTAAAAAGCTCCAATTCTATATTCATGCTTTATGAAAAACTATAGCTAGACAGCATAGCCAATAGTCTAGATTAGTGTTTCTCAAACTTAGAAACTTTAAGTTGTGTAGTCTTCAACTCACAGAAATCCCCAGCCTGCATGTTCACTGAGGAATTCTACACATATTAAAGTTGCCAAGTTTTAGAAACACCGATCTTAAGTGATATATTGAAGACAAAAGGAGAGTGGAATGGCAGAGGGATAGATAGTGTCATTGATGCAATGATGTGAATTTGGGCAAACTCCAAGAGGAGGACAGGGAGGCCTGGTGTACTATGATCCATGGGGTCACAAAGAGTCAGACATGACTTAGCAGAGGGATATAATTACAACACTAATGCTTTTGTAGTAAAAGTAATATAATTACAACATTAATGCTTCTGTAGTAAGAGAAAAAAGAGTGATATAATTACATCACTAATGCTTTTGTAGTAAGAGCAAAAAAAACCCTTCATTTTGGTTCTCAAGTTCCTCATCAGAATTAGGGACCAAAAAATCCTAATGTTCTTTAATATACCCCAAAGAACTTTAAATACTGTTGTCCAAAATTCAGCAGAATTCTGGAAGTAGTTCATGAGCATATAAGCCTTCAATGATTTGTATGGTATGACAATAGAATCCTATTCTCCTTTCCCAGGACCCTCTTTAAGGATGATCATCCTGAAGGTTCTAAGACTCATACAGAAGTCTTATAGCCCCCTTTCTCCCTCTCAACCCACCATTTTTATTTTATTTCTCTACCAATTTTTGATGGAAAATTAGATCAAATGAGTGCATTAAGTTTCTGGAAGGCTTAATATAACTTCAGGAAAGAGCATATTCAGTGCTCCAAAATGCAGGGGACAGAGTAGAGAAATAGGCTCAACCCACATTCAATCCTTGGGTCTCATTAGATTATTATAGTTCTTGGTTGATGAAAACAGCAACAAATTTGCAGGGCAGATGATTTTTCTTGAGGGCCACTAGATAGGAGACATATTGATATTTTGAAATCAGCTGAAAATCGCACTAAGAGGCACGAGTGGTACTATTACAATATCTAGTTATAAGACAGCTCAGGAAACTGGGGAAGATAAATTCACTCAAAACACTTCAAAGGTTTGCTTGTTAGAAAAGCAGAGAAGGCAGACAAAAATACAAGCCAGTTTTTACTTCCTATAACTACCTATTGCAGTCAACCATTTAGCTACCTATAGACTCAGCCAACCATATAATCCTTTGAGGACATTACAGCATCCACAGATGTTAGGATTTATGACAGGGATTCTTTTCCTTTTCTTTTCAGAGGCTAAATTATCCATATTTATGGAATGATGACAAATCTGCCACCTTGGCTGTTGTGATTGTTGCTGAATACATTGCTGTGCTATTATTATATGAGGTGCAGTGAGGTCTCACAATTTCCGTTTCACACCATACACTTACAAATTATTCTTTTGCTTCATGGCAGACTATAATCTTATACACCAGTGCTCTCACCTGCTGAGAAGCAAAGCTTCCTGGAACTATATTTAAAATACCTTAAGGGCTTAAACAAACTAGCAGCAGCCGAACAACCATGTTCTCAGTAGTAAGCTTTCATATTATTTATTTAGTTTAAAGGTTTCTCCACTTCATAGTACTGCAGAAGGTACAATACAAAGAAAGCAAGGAAGACTGAGAGAAGCTTTAATTTTAAAAAGAGTTAGGTGTGTGTCTATGTCTGTGTGTGCATTTTACACACAGAGATAAATCTGCTAATATGGTTTCTTTGCATAGAGATTACAACTAGTACGTTTATTCTGTTTTTTTGATGTTTTTGCAAAAGATGTACAAAACACCAAATTTCAACAGATTTGCAAGCATGTACATAAATAGAGGGGGCTTGATGGCTCAGTGGTAGACGCTGAGTTTGTCAGTTGAAGAGTTGACAGCCTGGGTTTGAGATCTGAGCTCCACACAATGGGGTGAGCTCCCATTTCTTGCCCCAGCCCCTGTCCACCTAGCAGTTCAAAAGCATGCAAATGCAAGTAGATCAATGGGTGCCATTTTGGTGGGAAGGTAGTAGCATTCTGTGTGCCTTAGTCATATAGCCATGCTGGCCACATGACCACGGAAATTTTCTTCAGACAATGCTGGCTCTCTCAGTCAGGATATGGAGATGAGCACCGTGCCATAGAATTGGACCCAACTGACAAGAAAACCTTTTACATCAATAGAAAAGAACAGAACATATTATACTTTATATCATTAAGAAGACAGACATGACCAAGATTAGTGTCACCATGGATGATGTTGGATAGGGTTAGCCACTGCATCCATTTCCTCTCACCTATGTAGCCATGGGAAGAAGGAGATAACTGCAGCACAGATAGAGCAAATTGTGATCAATTATTTTTTTAAAGAAGCAGCACTGCAAATTCTGGAGATACGTATAAAGATCATCCTTATTTATTTATTCATTTTCTTCCTCGTGGTATCATATCTTTCACTGAACTCTACGCCTAAGTGGGGGTCTTATACTGGTACCAGTCCAACATTTTCAGGAGCATTTGTCTCAAAGAGATAAATCAAGTCAATTCACATGAGAATTTGCAAATATAATTTACCCTCCCTTACCTCATATTTAGAGAAGAGTGAAAAGAACATATTGAAACTTCTTGGTATCTACCACTTTTGAATAGCATATACTCTTATGTCCTGACATCACTTCCCCTTAAGGTATTCTTTTTGAAGATGAACCCTGTAATTAAATAAATTTTCTAGGAAGTGAAGGAATTCTATTGATCTTCCCTTATTTAATTTGGGGCCTCTTGTTTTGTAGCTTTTCAGTAACGAAGTTCAAGAAAAAGTTACTGTATGTTGCTTTTTGTCTGCATAAAGGCTTTCTACTGAAAACCTTCCAGAAACATTTCTTTCTACAGAAATGTTCCTATTTTCACATCTGCTAACCCTTGGAATATTACCATTACAAACTATTTCCCAGTTACTACCAGGTCTATAAGTAGAAGAAAGTATTTGTACTTGAAATCTGTTCTATATTCCCTGGGACTATATAACATCCAGAAATTTCTGAAAATGGTGCATTACATTTTTAAAAAATGTATAGAGAAACAAACTAGAATTAAAATGTATTAATTGAAACAATGGAGAGGAGGAGGAGGAGGAGGAGGAGGAGGAAAACCAGTAGCAAGATGAATAGATTCAGTTTCAGTGGTAATGAGAGAAGTCCTAAATGATGAGATTAACAACAGATCATTGTGGAGAAAACTCCATATATATGGTTGCTAACAGTCATTAATGGTTTGATGGCATGCCATTAATTAATCAATCAAAAATTGAACTGTTGATTCATACATAACAATTAAACCAATTACACAGAGTCCAATGTCACTAAACATTTTATATATAGTATAGGAATAAATACTCTATGTACAATCCCAAAGGCTTACAAAATCCACATTGGTAACACTGAACATGAGAGTTAAACAATCTATATCCACATTTGAAGACTAAATAGTTCATTAGCCCTCGCCCAATGGCTTTGTGAATTTGAAGCAAAAATTAGGAAGAGGACTTGAGGCATTCATAATCTATGGCTAGATTCAGTGGTGGGATTCAGCCAGTTCGCACCACTTCGGCAGAACCGGTAGTTAATTTTTTGTTGCCCAGGCCCAGAATGGACTTCTGGAAGTGGCAACCACACAGAGAACTGGCTGTTCACATATTTGAATCCCACCACTGGCTAGTTTGCTCTCCCACACGTACAACTCCAATTGCAACTAGCCTAAGAGGAAGGAGGAGAAACACAGTGTCAAACCCCTGAATCAGTCCAGAAGGATACTATGATCAATGGTATGAGAGGATCCTGAGAAGTCAAGGAGGAGTGGATGGACTTAACC
>NW_015387594.1:24908-45547 GCF_001527695.2 Protobothrops mucrosquamatus
CGTCGCAGCATGATACCGTGGTCCACGGTATCAAAAGCCGCTGAGAGGTCCAAAAGAACAAGGACAGAGGAATGGCCCCTGTCCCGGGCCCTCCAGAGATCATTTACCAACGTGACCAATGCCGTTTCCGTGCTGTATCCCGGCCTGAAGCCCGACTGGAGCGGGTCCAGATAGACTGGGTTGCCCTGGAGACCACCTCTGCCACCCAGACCCATGCCAGCCCAGCTGGGCACCCTCCCAGGTGCACGCACAGGTGGCACCCCGGGATCCTGCAGCCTGCACAGTGAAGGTACAGGCTGCATCACTGGAGGTTTTAAAGAAGACACTAGACAGTGACTTGTATGAAATGGTTCTTCTGCTTGAGCAGGGGCTGGACTAGAAGACCTCCAAGGTCCCTTCCATCTCTATTCTGTCCTGTCCTGTCCTGTCCTGTCCTGTCCTGTCCTGTCCTATCCTAAGGTGGGTTTAAGCACCACAGCTGCTGGACCGGTCCTCCAAGCAACAGGAGGAGGGGGAAGCACGTGATCCATCCCACTAGATGTACTGGGCAGCCACCCACCCACCCACTCCACCCAGCCATGGTAGGTGCAGGCAAGCAGAGATGAATGTTGGAGCTGCAGTAAGGCAGCCCAGCCAATTGCCATCCTCACCATGCCGTGGTTCCAGCTCCACCGTACATGTAAGACAAGCCTTCTGCTCACCGCCAGCAAATGGGAAAGGCAAATTGTTTATCTGTAAAGGTGATATCCAAATATCTCACCCAAACAAGAATGCAAGCTATTACCACTTGCAGATAAAGTTCTACTCAGATAAGAGTAGATAGCAGCTGATGTTACATTCTTTAGCTGCCAAAATTAAATTAAAATAATAATAAAAACAGGTGGTACAAGAGTTCTATATTTGAAGAGCTGAACTGTCAAGTCTGACTAGAAGTCTTGTAGTTGTAAAAATCCAATCCCTACTAAATATAGGGGAAATAAGAAAGTGTGATTGTTTTATATTAATTGGTTTTTTAGACTTCTAAATGTCTTAAGCTTTAAGCTGCCATCTGTAATTGCTTTACCAGTTTTTTTTTATTTTAAAAAAACCTGTGAGAAAGATAGATGGTTTCTAATAGGAAGTAAAGAGGAAAAAGGCATACAGCTGACCTGAGATAGAGCAGAATGTAAATGAGTTATTAGTGATTTACTTTGGTTTTTTTGATTTTAGGTAACTTCATAAAAGGATGAATATTTTCCAAAAAAAAGCTATAATCTTCTGTCAATTCAATTTCTACCCATCTCTTATTCTGTAGGTATCTCAAATCAATCAACTGTTTTAACTAAAACACATGAACATAATTGTATAAATTTGAAAAATCCACCTTCCATGTACAGTACATAGCAATTTAATGTTTGTTCATGAATTAAAAAATAGGAATTCTTATGTGTAAGATGAACACATGAAGAAGCTTGGATGACTTCACTAGCTGCTGCTTCTCCAATCTTGTTACTTTTAACAAGTGAAGGGTAATTGTTGACTAGAAAGTATATTCTCATTCCAAGTGGGATAGAGGGCTCTTCCTCTTCTACAGTACCTTCCATAAACTTTCTCTTTTTTTCATCTTCATTCAATTGTATTTCATTCAGTCATTTCAGTCATCTTCACTCATTCAAGTTTGATCTCTGACTCTACAGCTTCCCAGTTATTGAACGACTTCATTTCTCTTATCAGTTTTGAGTTTTGTCCATATTAACAAAATCTGGAGGACCAGTTACCTTATCTCTGAAAGAAGCCTTATGGTACCTTCTGTGTATGGATGGCATTATCACCTACCATCATGGTGCCACTAGATGGCACCGGATTTAATTGTATCTAGATGGAGTAAGCATTCTGCATATAATCTCTTCTTGCTGGAGAGACGGTAAAATTATGGTATAGCTTCTCAATTATAATGAGAGTAATCACAAAGAAGAATCCCCAACCTCAACCCAGGCAAAGACTAGTCCACCAGTTAAAGTGACTAGGTTAACTCTGAAGCTCAACTGTCTGAGATGAAAATCTTCCACTCCTTCCAAATAGTGAGGGAAAGAATAATCTATACACTTCAGCATTTAAGTAGCAAGTCATTGTTGTATGATATGTGCACCTTCCAGTTCAGATGAAAACTCAATTTTGTAAAATTAGAGAATTATCTTCAATGTCTTGATCCAACTCATGCACTTCTTATTAAAAGCTATCAATCTAAACAAGTTGCTAAAGATGGAAAGTTGCTCAGTTTTGCGCCAAGCAAGAAAATGTAGGGGAAGGAAGAGAACAAGGGAGTTGATTTGCAGCAATGAAGCTGTACTGGTGGATAGTGTATCAGCAGCATCACAAATCAATTTTGCCCATGGCAACATTGATGTTTTCAAAGAAAGAAAGGAATAAACTATCTTTGGCATATATCAGGCCCATCTCCTGGCCTTTACATTTAAAAGGGTACAAAAAATTATGGGCAGGTTTCTGTAAATGAACACAGTCAAGACTAGATGAGTGAATCCATAATTTCACTTGGCAAAAGCAACCTCATATGACCGAAAAAACACAAAACAATGCCTACCAAATATTCTGTTACAAATTCAGCTAAACCACTTGACACTATTTTTTTAAACAGCACTCACTGCTTGCCAAACAAAATGGAGCCCATGACTAGTTCAGAAAGAAAATTGGTTCCAGCTGAGAATATTGAGCATCTTAAGAAAAGACTGGATATAACACTCTTCAATCTGGATTTACTGCCCAAAATGCTATTATGTTGCAAACAGGTACACTAACACCGCTCCTAGCTGCAGATACTTTGCTGATTCACAGCTCAAGATATGCAACATGCATGAGTGCAGCAGTACTATAAATGAGAAATCTTGATTTTTAATATGGATGCAGTTTCATTGCACTCCTTTACATGAAATATGCTTCTGCATATGTACGTGCACACACATGCAGTCAGATCATATACACTCATCCCAACTCCCATGCTCATGGTATTATTTAGGTCAAAGATCCATATTGGTAATGATACCAATATGTTGAATTGTTCTTCCCAAATTCATGTTTGTGTATATTGGCCACACTTGGCAGAATATGAAAGACATGGAAGAAAACACAGATCTATGGAATACTCGGTGCTCTCTGAGCTTGGTTCTTTTCTCGCAGATGTTTCATTATCCTACAAGGTAACATCATCAGTGCTAGAAAGGGGTGAGTTTTTCTCTCTGTTTATATACAAATGGCTTGCCACTGATAGGGCAAGCCACTTCTGCCCTTTGGAACATGTAGCTCCTCCTCAGAGTGAGATCTGTTCCCATCCTCCTGACATTCTGTAGGGGCCCAAAGACATTGCTCTGCCATGATACTGGGAGTGGGGGTATCATGCTGGAGGTGGTTCATGGACCAACAGCAGATACCACCTCATCCCCTGCATAAACTGTTCCCTCCCTTCCCATCTTTTAACCATAATTTCAATCATAATTTATATTTTTATTGCTACTATATATATATGTATGTGCATGCATGTATGCATGTATATATGTACACATACACAGACATACATACTGTACATACTATGCCTACATACTGTATGTATGTATGTATGTATGTATGTACATATGTATAGTTCTATAGTTGCTTTTAATCTTGTAAGCTGCCCA
Source organism: Protobothrops mucrosquamatus (assembly GCF_001527695.2). Lineage (NCBI taxonomy): Eukaryota > Metazoa > Chordata > Lepidosauria > Squamata > Viperidae > Protobothrops > Protobothrops mucrosquamatus. Next base: position 28,577 of record NW_015387594.1, read on the forward strand.
AAGTTGCCTTGTGGCAAGATGGGCAGCAAACAAATTTAATAAATAAATAAATAAATAAATAAATAAATAAATAAATAAATAAATAAATAAATGAATGAATGAATGAATGAATGAATGAATGAATGAATAAATAAATAAATAAATAAATAAATAAAAGTGACCGTTCTAAGACAACAAACAACCCTGCAGATCTGTAATAAAATCAAATCAAGCATCAGTTTATTGAGGATGCTGTCCTAGGTAAAAGGAGACTAAGTGGCTAGCTAGTGATAGCTAGGAAAGATACCGAAAAAATATTCATTAGTACAAGTATTCAGAGATTTCTGGATGTAGAACAAGTTCACATATATTGCAAATCAAAGTTTTATGTCAGATATTCCATGCTGTATACAAATATGCCAAATATGAAAGAACTTTAAATGATGTTCATATTTCAACTCTAGAATATTACATTGGATGCTAATTATATTTTGCCCATAACTTGTATATAATTGGAGTAGAAAAAAAGGAACCTTCAAATTAACATATTCTACATCTGATAAAGCCCTTCCTCTATTTTATCCACTATTGCTGATAAGAAAGTTGCACTAATTTCTGGACAGCGTCACAATGCCAATTAGTGTCCCCCTTAGTGTCTTTTTCATACTCTGGGATATGATTCAGAAAAACATTCTGTTTTATGAGATTTACTTGGCTGGCCTGGTAAAAGAGCTGGAAGGAAAGATAACAAGAATACAAACATTTTGTTACTATAAAGAAATGTTGGTGACGGCTTGCTGAAAAAAAAATGAGATTAATATAAAACTTTCTTGCCTGTAAATTAATTCATAAATTACAGAACACAGCCAGAAAACTGGAAGAGGCTTAAATGTGGTTTATCAAATTTAGAAAGAAGATGCATTGAAGAACCTACTAAGATCTGTTACCTTTTCCTCCTTGAATGTCTTTCCTTAGTTATAATCATAAAATGAAACATTTTTAACGTTCATGTAAAGTATCATGCTTAATTATAGTGATTTATGGCACATTTAACAAGACCAATTTCATTTGGTGAATTCCTGTGAGCAGATAGCTGTTGCAAATCCTGAACCTGCCACTTACATAATTCAAATGGCATCAAATTCAGTTACTTTCCAGTTATTGTAGAAATTTTTGATGCTTAACCATAGCAAGGCTTGATCAGGAGGCATAGGTGATAATGATATTATAGAACTAAATAGGAGAGCCAGTGGAATATGTGGATATATATTTTGTTACTATATATATATAAAGTTTTTCAGACAGACCGGTCTGATTGATTACACCTTGGCATTTTGACTGCTATACTGCAGTTTGAATCCCATAAAGGGTGTGGCTAGCTGATGAGGACTAATGAATCCGAAATAGCTATACTAGTCTCCCACTTAAATCTTTAACTCTTTGTCAGCAAAAAGAAATCTGAATTTGTAATGTATCGCAGTTGCAACTTGAGCTTGCTTAACGCCCCTAGTTGGGGGGCTGCAAGGCAAAAGAGATTATATAAAAAAGTAGAACTGCAGTATAGTAGTCAAAATGCCAAGGTGTAATCAATCAGACCGGTCTGTCTGAAAAACTTTCTGTATATACTCCCTTGACTCGGCTGACAAAGAGGGGAGGAGAGCCTGTGGCCTGGTGGTTAATACAACTGCCTAGCATGTAACTGCCCAGGTTTGAATCCCATAAAGGGTGTAGCTAGCTGATGAGGACTAATGAGTCCAAAAGTCTCCCACTTAAATCTTTAACTCTTTGTCAGCAAAAAGAAATCTGAATATATATATATATATATATATATATATATATATATATATATATATATATATATATATATATATATATATATATATATATATATATTGTGTCAAAATAATTGCGATCACCAAGAGTAGATGAAATGTTTATAAACAATTAAAAAGTTTAAAAACAATTTAAAAGCAATAAAACATTGTTAAAATTATCGGCAACCGAGCTTTCGTCGGACCCTCCCGACATCATCAGGGTTGCTGAGGCGGTGTTTGGAAGGGTTTATATACAATTCTCACATGCCTGCATCCGGCTGCGCGAGCGCGTAACCGGGCCCCGGTATATGCGCTCCTGCGTGGTGCCTGTTTTCCCTTTACCCGCGTGTAAGCGTTTTGCCTTCTTTCCCTGCTTGTTACCATGGGATCCCTGGATATCCTCGTGAGGGATCATCTGGGGTTCTTTCTTACCTCCTTCATCCATTGTAGCCCTTTCATCCTTCCCCTATTAGAAACCATCTATCTTTCTCACAGGTTTTTTTAAAATAAAAAAAATCTTTTTTAATACTTTATTTTCCTTATTTGTTTATTATTTTGTAATATTAAAGCAATAAGGAAAGAAAAAGATTGATAACCATATATTTAAAGGATAACATAGCTCAGCATAAAATCCAAAGGACAGGACTGGTTACAACCATTAACTCATTAAGTGTCGAGTTCGGCTTTTGTTACTGTGATAGAAATTTTTAAGAATGAAGGATTTATTTATTTATTTATTTATTTATTTATTTATTTATTTATTTATTTATTTATTTATGTCATAGACCAGCATAAAACTAATAACATAATAGTTTAAAATAGAAATAGGAATAAACAATCACATTGATAGAATATATTAAGGTAAAAATAAAACTGTTAATGTATAATTACAAATTATAATTATAATGTATAATTACAAATTATAATGTATAATTACAAATTATAATGTATAATTACAAATTAAAACCCAGGATAGGCTTATAACATTGCAATCAATTTTACAATTGTCTGAATGCAATTGGAACAATTAGAATAGATAACTAGAATAGATAACTACAAAAGGACATAAGAAATGTTAGAATTTGTAAAATAGTTTTGATAATGTAAAGATATACTATTTGACAATTATGATCCAACCAACTACCATGAAGAAATAGTAAAATAAAACATAGAATGATATGTGTATATTTAAAAAGAAAAGAAAAGGATAAAGTTAGTACTTGATAATTCTGACTAAACGTCTGTCTAGTTCAGTATCACATTTCGTACTGTGGTCTTTAGGCAGGTACATTTGCCAGTTCCTCTTAAACCGTCTCCTAATTGGTAGTCATGATCATCAAGGTTGCACAAAGCTTTGAAAAAGTGAGGATGAAAAAAGACCCGGTTGAATCTTTGAACTGATTTGAGACTTTAGCCTTCAAATCATCCCATCACTGTGGAGATAATTATTTTGGTGAATCAATGGAATTCAATTGAACGTCTAGCACTGCAAGCAGTTGCAGTTTTCCTCCACAATATAGAGAAAGGTGATGAGAGGTTGAGTCATATTATGGGTTGTCTGAATGCTGACATGAGCCATTGGCCAATAGGTTTATCACCTCCATAAATTTGTCAGTTAGCCCTTAAGAAGTGTTGCTCTGCTATTTATGTTGCTCTCTCCTGCTAGAATTTGTTTCAGAATGATGGAAGGATATTGAAAAAGGCACTCTCATTTACTGTGTTGCTCTTTTTTTTATCTGGTTTGACCTTGTGTGGCCCTCTACCTTTGTCCAAATGTGTATTGCTTTTCATTCATAAGTTCCTCAACTTTCATTCTTTTTTCTGATGTGATATTATTCAACTAGAGGCTTCCCTTGTCAAATCATTCCAGCTCCAGATGGGAATCTTTTTTTGCCTAAGGTTCTAGAACTGAAGTAGTTGTATCACTAGTAGAGTAGCTACTTTTATAATTATCATCATCAGCAGCAGCAATTTCCTTCTCTATAATCCTGTGTATCAACAGAGAGGGTTTGGAGGCCAATAAAGCTAAATGTGACTTAGTCCATCAATGGTTGCTGTCCTTACTAGTTTTAAATCAGTAAGATTGTTTGTGTGATATCATACAATTGAGTTGATGGAACAGCTCTTGTTCCCTAAAGTCAGCCAGGATATTCCAGTTTTTTTTTGCATTGCCACTCTGTTGTACATTGATCAACTGCTTGATATCTTGTTTGTTTTGGGTTGACTGTTAAGTAGGAATTTTCATCTATTTGACACAAACTTTGCAACTGTGACTGTCTAGACTATACATTGATTCAGGGCAGCGTCAGATATTCAGATGCTCCATTGTGACAATAGTTGCAGTTTTACTGAACTGAATCTCTAAGCATTTTGAAACACCCTTCTAGTTTTTTGAATCTAATCTTTGATTCTTACCATCTTAAAATCTCAGGTCTGAATTGGATCTTATCTATTTGCGTGCTCCTAATTGAATTCTGTAGTTTAATATCAGTTGCAAAGAAGGTTTTATATATATATATCTTTTAATAAAATATGGCCAGTGACCAGGAGAGTAAAGAATGTTGACAAATGCCAGCTTTAAAAATGCTTTAAAAATATTGTAACTAATGTCAGATAGTGAAAGTTTCTGATTTTTTTTCACAAGCAATTTTCATTCAATTTGAAAAAATTACATAGTTTGATTAAGAAGAGACTTTGGCTTAATTCTCATGGATGATACAAGGTTCCATAGAGGGGTGAGAAATCATGAATCTCAGTAATATGGCGTAGATTTCACCCGTATATATTTGTGTGTGACATTGTGAAATAATAATAAAAAAGCAGATTTATGTTGTGATATCACAGCACACGTTTCACCATTTTGGTGTTGTTTCAGATTACATTTGTGAGATGTGTTTAGATAGATATAAGGTGATTGTGTATGTGGGTGAATGCTCTGTTTTTCATAGTACATCATCTGCAGCGTTTCTGGATCTCCCTGATTTAATTAAATCCTAAAGAAAATGAGAGGATTCTTCATGCTGGTCTATTTCAGATTGGGAAGTAGGAGCACTCAGAGAGACATGTAACAAAAGACAGAAACACACCACCTCCAGAAATAAAACAAGCTCAAAAGTATTAGTCATTTTGTGAATGAGTAACATTACCCCAACCCTATTCTATAACATTTGATTTTATGATCAACTCGTAAATATGCCCAGTGGCCAGGAAGGTTGGAGATCACTAATATGAATCTTCAGACAAGCAGGTTCTGGTGTATCTCTGTGAATGCTTCTAATAATGTATAGTATATCTGTGGTTAGAAACCATTTCTGCTTTTAAATGTTGAATGTTCCAAAGCATATCTGAGCTGCTACATATCATCCAGCCCACAACAGTAATGCAAGAACATGTGTGACAGCTTTTAAGAGAGCCCTAGAGACTAATTCTACAAAAGGCTAGCTCACTGAAGCAGTCAAATCCAAATTTATTGCTGTCATACTAGACTACTTCTCAGTCTACCAGCACCAAGATACCTAGGGAGCTGTATTTGAAGAGACAGTTCCATATGAGAGTTTCATTAGAGTTTAGATTCCTCAGTAGGATTGGAAAAATGGCAAAATAAATGGCAAAAGGAACTTGGAAAATCTGCAAAAGGGACTTTTTCAGATGGCAAATGTTTAGGTAAAATTCTGTAGGTAAGAAGGGAGTGACTTTTATCATTGCAAGAACTTTGAAAACTCACAAAGAATAATAATGTTAAATAGTATTATAAATAATATTCTGACTAAAATCAGAACAAAGATAGTCCAATGTTCATGTATATATTTTCTTGAAGTGTGTACTAGTGCATTTAATTGTACTAACAATTAAACCTCAGTTTCTCAACCTTGGAATGCATGGATTTCAACTTCCTGCACGTTCGTCAGAGAATTTGGGGAGTTGTTCCACATGCTTTAAAGTAGCCAAGGTTGAGAAACACTGAATTAAACAATTCAGACCTATTATCAAATGCATTGTGCTGCACTTTGGTTGCATCTCACCTATTTAGCTCTTATATTCATTTCTATGCCAATACTATCAAAAGAACTCTTGGCAAGCTTACATAGTACAAAACACAATTTCAAACATCCATGATAAAAAGATGAAAACACAACAAATTATACAAGAAAGGTCCTTTTGCTTCTTTTTAAAAAACAGGAAAGGTGTGTTGCCTGATGAGGTACCTTGCAGGGAGTGGCTCTTCAAAGTTTCATCAAAGGAAAATACCCTGTAAGCATTTCTATGATGGTACTATCATCAAATATGCTGATGTTGTATATAGACTAATTTGACATTCAGTGCCAATGCTAGTCCAAAGCAATTGATAATCCTGTAAGAGAATTTAGAGATGACCTTGGGAAAGATATGAGAGAGCTGTTTAGGGAGGAAAGAAGGAACATGCCAGATTAGGGAACTCTGGAAATAGGAGTGCAGGAAACTCAAAATAACTCAAAATAACCATCAAGCTAGAAATTGGGAGACCTTAAACACAAAGCCAGCTGGCCCAGTCCCTCTCTGTCAGCCCTGGGAAGCAGGCAAGGGTAAACCACTTAGGAAGTCTTGCCAAGAAAACTGCAAGGACTTGCCCAACCATTTTGCCAAGAATCAAGATTGATTGACAAGCAAACAAACAGACAAAGAAACAAACAAACATTAAAGTAGCATTCCCAGCATTCCTGAAGAGTCTGTTTCTTTACCTGGCCTATTTCAAAGGCCTAACAAATACATTGACTAATACATTAGAAGCCATAATTTGACAGTTCTGTTTCATGTTTTCCAAGTATCTTGACTAAAATTGTGTGTGTGTGTGTGTGTGTGTGTGTGTGTGTGTGTGTGAGAGAGAGAGAGAGAGAGAGAGAGAGAGAATGTTTCATTAGTTATATTTGTACAAATTTTGTTCTTTTGCACATTAACTTGTTCACATTTAGTAAGAAAGTATCAGTCTTGCTTGCTTTCTCCATATAACATTTATGTAATCATTCTAATTTTAATCTCTCCTAAGGTCTCTGGCTATTTTAAGTTAAACAACAAGTATTCAGGAATTTCTTCTTTATAGAATTTCCTCATTGGTGACATAGTCCTGATATGAGATACAAAGAATTCTTCGGAAACAAGGGGTTGGGTTATGAATCACTGGATTGCAGCAAAGGACCAAATCTGGTCTCGAAGATTACTGAATGAGTGATCATTGGTTGGAAACAAAGAAAATCAGAGAGGCATGCAAAATACAAACCATAATTCTTCCAGTAACTTTATCAAATTATTGAAGCACTCCACATTCAATTGAGGGAACCAAGAATAGTGAATGATGCATGGCAAAGTATTATATAAGATGTAAAATTGGGAAGGTCCTGGTAATCTTTTCTCCAATATTAAAAGCCAAACCCACTAATCATTCAAAATGTATCTCTCTCACATTGACAGGGTACATTCAGAGCCATTTTTTCCCAGGTTTAATCTGCTCATCCTACAAGGTCTAGCAGGGAGATGTCTAGATGCCTGTTCCAGAGAAATCATGATGGAAAGATCATGTAAACGATATTCTTGATGGTGGACCACCCTCTCTGAAACAGGGTGCTCTAATTGGGGATTTTTAAAATCATGGTTTAATGACTGAGTTTACATTAATATAAGCTACCTTGAGTTTCTGGAATAGGCAGCATAGACTTTTGTGTATTACTGTAATATATTTACATTTGGGGATGCAAAACAAATAACAGAAAGGGTTCTTTCTGCCTGTTTAGAAAAGTTTTGCAAATGTAAATTTGACAAATTTAAATCTTCACATTAAAATGCTACAGAATCTCTCCAATGCAACCTGTTCCAATTCTTAATTTGCTTCACTTAAATGCCTATGATTAAACCTTTTCTAGCTTTTTCTCAATATTATGCAAAATGAGTTACATAAGATACGCCCTCCCCCCCGTCTGCAAAATTACATGTAACTTTGTTTACTTAATTCCCTCCAAATGTCTACCCTTTAGAGCAGGGATAGTCAACCTTGGCTCTTTTATGACTCGTGGACTTCAACTCCCAGAATTCCTGAGCCAGCTGTGCTGGCTCAGGAATTCTGGGAGTTGAAGTCCACGAGTCATAAAAGAGCCAAGGTTGACTACCCCTGCTTTAGAGTTTCTTCAGTGAGTACATTTTCTTTAATCCAGGCCCTCGTAAATGTGGACATTTTGAAAGAGACCTCAAGGAGGCTACTCTGCATAAGAAATAGACAAGTTCTATGCATTTATTATAGCAAGTTTGCTTAAATGCCCATTTATTTAATCTCTGTCATTTGTCACAAGTTCCCTGGCACAGTGAGCGATAGCATCCCTCCTTACTGATCCCAGCTGAGAAGAAACCACAAAGCTGGAATAATCCTTTATGTGTATCTTAGAAATTAACAACAAAAACCGCAACAACAAAGCCCAACACCTAATCTACTGTTACAACCTCAAAAGCAATCTCTGCTGATTGTTAAGAAAAGGCAGATCAGATAGAAATAGCCTGCTTGAAATGCAGCTGCTTTATAGCATTAATACTATAGAAATCTATATATAAGGCTTACAAGCTATTGAGGAGCCATGCCTAGTTCTTCACAATAGAAAGGTCACAGATGGCTGAGAAAGGTAAGGTAACATAAAGTGCCTCCTGGAGTGTCCTTATTAGAGCTGAAGAGACCTTTCTCAGAAGATATTTTCCAGGGGAAATCTGTTCTCTCTCTCTCTCTCTCTCTCTCTCTCTCTCTCTCTCTCTCTCTCTCTCTCTCTCTCTCTCTCTCTCTCTCTCTCTCTCTCTCTCTCTCTCTCATTCTAGAGAAAATACAGCATTTTTCAGAATTTTATCTAAGTATCCCCCAGGTTTAGGTGGCACCTTTCATTGTCCCATCTCATGTTGAATGCGAGATGCAGTTTACAATGTACAAAGCACAAACCAAAAGTTCATAGGGAAATAATGATCTGCATGCTGCTGGTGAGATGCTACGCCAGTCTAAGTGGCCTGGAAGGCCAAATAATCATCACCCACTTGTCCAGGATGGAAGAATTAGACTTTTAGCTCTTCTGGCTTGAGGTGATAGATCTTTTAGTTCTTCTGCATGCTCATTTGCTGAAGAGCTTCAGAAATTTCTTTGCAAACAGCTCTCCTTGCTCCTTGATGCTATGTGCAAAAGTATGCTAAGATCAGAAAGGACAAGAGGTAATTTAAATAAGGAGCAGCTTTTCTCCTCCATATCCTGGCCTCAGTTTTTTTCTCATACTTTTCTGTACTTTTCACGGTTCTTCTTGCAAAGCAGCCAATGTCTCTCACAAGGCACTTGTTGCATTTAGTTGGCCCTTAAAATACGGTGTGATTTAAAGCCATAGCAATAACATTTAGTCCAAACAATCCTTAACAGTCCTTAAAGCATGTATTAAATCATAGATCCCTAGATCTGGAAAAGATTATGTAGGTCATCAAGGTCTGCTCTCTGCTCAGCAGCAATCCAACTAAAGCATAACAATCAAACACTTGTAAACCTGTAGTGTCCTGCAGCTGGTGGTGGGAGACGTTTCCATTTTTATCACGTGGGACCCAGGTTGCTTGATAGATTGACTTCGGGATATAGAGGTTGAAAACCAAAAGAGTCACATAACAATGTGGTTATTGCTTGAATAACAGCAGAATGAGAGAGAGAGAAAACAATAAAAGAACAAGAAAGAAAAGAACAAAAGTAGTTTCTCTGATAATCTTAAAGATGAATCTAGCTTCATAGACATTCCTACTTCCTGCAGGGGAATTCCCTTGTCTACAAATAAATAGCTGTGATAGCTCTGGGAAGATGAATATCTGACATCTTGTACTGGTGATCATTGTCACCAGAATATGTAAATAACTGCTGTTGGTTACATCTCCAGAAGTTTTAATAAAGATCTATGGAAGGAAAAAGAAGCAATGGCATGGAAATGTGATGTAATGTGTTTACTGACATAACATATGTCAGAAATTTTTTGGAAGCAGAATTTTCCAACAGTTTTTGTCAGTGTGAATCCTTGTTGCTCTCTGAGCTTGACTGTGTGATTGGAGATGTTCCAATACCCAGCTAGGTAACATCATTAATATGAGTAAATATAGGGTTTCTCCCTGTTTATATAAATTAGCTTGCCTTGTCAATTTTGGTGGGGGTATGCTTTTCTCCTTGGTAGTTCCTTGATTAGGCTGTTGTTTCCTACTTGTTTGTGTATCTAGGGTTAATCCCTACTGATGGCTAATTTGTCTGAATACCAAGCTTCCGGAAATTCCAAGAATTCCCTACCATTTTTGGATTTGAATGTGGTAGTGATAGGAATTTTTATTAACATCATCATTATCTCCTCATGGGAGAATTTAGAACAGTTAATTGTATTAATTACAATGCAATTACATTGTACTTCCCCATTTGTCTCCTAATTTTTCCATTCAGTGAATAAACAGAAAAGAAATGATGTTTTGCCTAGTTATTTTTTCAGGACCTCAGAATTAACATTTTCTAAATATAGGAATGGAGGTGACATTCTAAAAAAAAAAATTCTCAGAAGATTTTGGAAAATAAATTTCCAGAGAATTTCAACCCTGCTCTAGTTTGATGCCTTTATGGCCTCTTTTACTCTCTCTCCTGAGCCACGTTCCTCGTGTGTGAAGGAGAGGTTTCATCCGGAGGAGAAAAACAAAGGAAGCTAATGTTGTACTTTGCTGAAGGGACTATAAAACAATGACATTTAAAAGTCATATGCATAAATTGTTGAAACCTGTTATTCAAGGTAAACCATTAAATGGTGCATGAAGCAGGTGTTCCTAACACATTCTCCAGAATGGAGTAGAGACACAAGTCCTCTAAAAAGAAACTTTAAACCAGCTATTATCCAAGAGAGTATTCTGATTATGTGCAGGAGGAATTCCATATATTCCAGAATTTGTGATGTTCTTTGCAACTTAAAAGGAAAAATATATATTAAATTGCAAATAGTAAGAGAATGCCTTCTCTGGTAGAAAAAAAATGCTTACATACACTGTTTGGACACAACTGGAAAGGTAAGTGTATAAGACTGCATGTAGCAGGAGAAATGAGTGTGAAAACAGTGCAAAATAGTTATTTCTTTTTTCTTTGCCAGATAGGAAGTAGAAAAAAAATTGTGGACTATTAAGAGGCAATAGAACTGCTTCCAAGACAAGTTAAATATAAGTTGATTAATTAATTATTATAGTAGTGGACTTTAAAAAATGGAATTCAGGAAACTAAATGGACAGAATTGGAGTATGGTTTGTCCTCAGGGCATACAACAGAACAGAAATGAGATTAGTATATTCCTCAGGCAAATTTACTCAGAATCCCTGTTTGAACCATTATTGAAAACTAATCTCTTTATCTGCTTGCTCCATTTTTCTCTGTGAGAAAATGTAGGGCTTCAACTCTTAGAAAAGAAACAGATTGAGGAAAATATACATCACAACATAAATTGTGTCAAAGCATCTTCAGTATCCAATAGTGCCATTACATTCCCCTGTGTCTATTTTGAAACTTTGAATCCTCTGTGGCAGAATGAAGGAGCAGGCAATGGGAGAACATTATTAGAAATTGGAATGCAACAATTGTTTATCTCAGCTCAACAGATTTTTAATTTGTAGAGATTGTTCTGAATCCTTTTGGTTTATAAGTTTTGACCAGTTTTCTAATGCTTGTAAGGAGGGATTTCCTCTCTTGTTATTTTCTCAAGGTGAAAACATGTATAGAATTTGAATGTTTGCTTCAGTAAACCCATTTTCTGCTACAGATGGATTTCTCAATGGAGAAGGAATTAGACTTCAGAAGAGCCAAAGTTGTATTATAATAGAATCAGAAACATGAAGAAACCCCTCTAAACCTCTAGAGAAACTGAAAAATAAGACATGTTTCCTTGAAGAAAAGGAAGGGAAAGGGAAAGAGAAATAAAAAGGAAAAGGAAAAGGAGAAGAAAAAGGAAAAGGAAAAGGAAAAAGAAAGGAAAGGAATTCTTTATTGGTCAAGTGTGGTTAGACACACAAGGAATTTGTCTCTGGTGCGTAAGCTCTCAGTGTAATACATGTAATAGTGATAGATCATGATCATAAACAACATAAAAATACATTCATCATAAATCATAAAATTCAACACTTCATCATAAATCATAAGATGCAACACTTAGTGATAGTCATAGGATACTAAGTAACAACATAAATTGTACTAGGATACTAAATAAAACAATATAAATTGTAAGATACAAGCAACAAAGTTATAGCCATAACAAGATAAGGATAGGTAATAGGAAAGATGAGAATAATAGTAATACAGCTTTACTAAGTAATTTGATGCTGTTATAGGAGTTAGTTATTAAGCAGAGTGACAGTGTGGAGGGAAAAACTGTCCTTATGTCTAGTTGTTCTGATATGCAATGCCCTATAGCATCATCTTGATGGAAGAAATTGAAACAGTTTATTTCCAGGATGCGAGGGGTCAGTAGATATTTTCACAACCCTCTTTTTTGCTCATGCAGTATACAGGTCCTCAGTGGAAGGCAGGCTGATAGCAATTGTTTTTTCTGCAGTACTAATTATTCATTGAAGTCTATGTCTGTCTTGTTCCGTTGCAGTTACAAACTATACAGTTATAGAGATGCAAATGATAGATTCAATCATTCCTTTGTAGAACTGAATCAGCAGCTCCTTGGGCAGTCTGAGCTTTCTGAGTTGGTACAGGAAGAACATTCTTTGTTGTGCTTTTTTGATGATACTTGTGATGTTAGGTGACCATTTTAATCTTGAGATACTATAGAACCTAGAAACTTAAAGGCCTCTACTGTTGATACTGTGTTGTCTGGTATTGTAAGAGGTGGTAAAATAGTAGGGTTTCTCCTAAAATCTACTATAATTTCTACAGTTTTAAGTGTGTTCAGTTCAAGATTGTTCCGGCTGCACCACAAGGCTAGTTGTTCAACCTCCTGTCTGTATGCAGATTCATCATTGTCTCGAATGAGGCCAATCACTGTTGTATCATCTGCAAACTTCAGTACTTTAACAGAAGGATCTTTTGAGATGCAGTCATTGGTATGTAGAGAGAAGAGAAGTGGAGAGAGCACACAGCCCTAGGGGGTTCCTGTGTTAATTGTACAGGTATCTGATGTGATTTTGCCTAGCTTTACTTGCTGCTTCCTGTCTGTTAGAAAGCTTATGATCCACTTACAGGTTTGGTCAGGCACCAGTAGCAGATTTAGTTTAGTGAGAAGAATATCTGGAATGATGGTATTGAATGCCAAGTTGAAGTCTACAAAAAGGACCCTTACATAAGTCTTTGGAGATTTGAGATGTTGTAGGATGTAGTGCAGAGCCATATTAACAGCATCATCTGCTGATCTATTTTCTTGGTAGGCAAATTGCAAGGGGTCTAACAGCAGATTTGTGATGGTTTTCAGGTGGGCCAGCACTAGCCTTTCAAAGTTTTTCATAACTATGGATGTCAGAGCAACTGGTCTGCAGTCATTCAGTTCCTTGATGGAGGGTTTCTTTGGCATTGGTAAAGCATTAGAAGCAAGAAGGAACATAGCACATCTCTAATGATTTATTAAAGATGCGGGTAAAGATGGGGGCCAATTGGTCAGCCAAACTTTCAAGCAAAAAGGAATTATCTTGTTTGGGCCTGGTGCTTTTCCAGGCTTTTGTCTGTGAAATAGACCTTGCAAATCATTTTCTATGATCACCAGGGGTGGGGGACCCAAGGGGACGGAGTCAATTGTAGGAGGTTTGGCTGTTGTTGGTGTATCTAAGATGGGGAACGGAACAGAACGAAATGGAAAGGAAAGGAAAGGAAAGGAAAGGAAAAAGTCATCCTGAATTCATTCTATATTAAGGCTCCAAAGTACAAGATGTTTGTACACATCTTGGTTCTCCATTTGTTTCAAGAGAAGAAACAAATCTTTGTCCATATCTTTTTATTTCCATAGGTTTGATAGTTTCTGAAAAATAAATTCTATAAATGCCTCATCAAACATTACTTATTCAGTGTACAGAGAACTTCTTAAAAATAGAAGTGCATTGAGTCATAACATTAGGCTTGGATCATGATTGAATGATTTTATTCGTTCACCTCTAAGCAGATTTGGAAGCTGCTCAAACTAATTGTCTCTTCCACTGGTTACCATGGACATCAACAAATGACTATAACACTTTTGCCCTTCTTTTGGTTTGACTATGAATGACATTTATGTACAAAGTAGCTCCTTGATAAAGAATAAAGCCTAAGTGCAAGATCATTGAGCTATTAATCAAATTAAATTAAATTGGGTGCAAATTGCAGAAGTAAATGAAATATGCAGATATATTTGCCTCTTTAAAGAAAGAGAGCATGCCAAATTTCAGTTTAATGTAGTCATGTATATTTATGCAACCTACACTAGCAGTGACAATTTGCCAGTGTGTAGCTAAGGCATATTTGCTTATGCACTGGTGTCTGTATTTTGACATATTTCATCATCTTTTGTAGGGTTCTTATTTTGATAAGCCTAAAATAAGATCCAGGAAGTATGTAAAAAATAAAAGGATTGAATAATTTTGAATAATTTTAAAGCACATGTACACAAATATTCACCCATCTGAGCACACAAAATTCCTCTAATACACATTGTTTATGTGAACAATTCCTATATAGTACAAAATTAACTCGAAGTCCTCTGCTTTACTATCATCGTATTTTGTCTCTGTGTAATAAAGATTGCTAGAGAGAGAGTGATAACTGTTATCAGTCTGATAATAATAGATGTGCCTGGAAGCTGCAGTTTGGATCATGACCCTATTGTGTACAAATACCAAGAAAGAATTAATCCACTAAACAGAGTGAGTTTCACAAATATATTTTAAAGGAATGCATAATAAACAGCAAAGCAAATTAAGTGTTTCTTTGTGAGCTATGTAGTTTATGAAGAGCACAAGAGAAAATATGTAGTAGAACAAATATTTGGGGAAGTACTTTAAACTCCACTAACAAGAATTCTACCTAGCATCCTTAGAGCTCTTGGTTACATAGATTTATTTTGCCATGAATAGATCAGAATATTTGGAAGTGACACTTTGACACTGATGGGGGAAACAAGGACAAGTGACAACATTGTAATGCAAATGCAAAAAGGCAGATTTTGTGGTGTGGTGTCACTACTTTCATTTCATTATTTTTGGCATCTTTGTCATTAGAAACAGAAGCTCATCACTAGAGAATAAAGTAAACTCATAACAGTAGCATCAATGACTCATATGTTTCAATAGCATGTAACAGTGGATTTCCCAATTCACTCAGGCCACTCATTTCTTTCACACACAGTCCTGTAATTTGTCCTTCTTTGATAGGTCTTTTTAAATGTCATTCCATATCTTAGTATAATTATTCTGAAACAGCAAATTCACATTAGTTAATATGATCCTCAAATATTTAACCTTCTTAATGTTAAAGCCAGTCTTTTTCATCAGGGTGTCATGATCTTGTATACTTATAATTTTAATCAACATATTTGGTTTTTGTTAATTTATTTTAAAGCCAGCTAATGCACCAAAGTCCTTTAATTTATTCATTAAGTGTTTAATCTAATACTGAGGGTCTTGTAGAAACATAACTAAATCATCAACAAAACCCTTCAATTTGTAAATCTTTGTTTACATTTTAAATCCTGTTATTTTCTCATCCTATCAAATGTCTCTGTTCAACACCTCAAGAACCAAACTAAAAACCAACAGAGACAGAGGACATCCTTATCTTGTCCCTTTTTTATATATCTCACATGACTTAGTTAAATTGCCATTAACAATAATATGTGCCTTCTGAGACGTATATGTTGACTCAATCTCTTAAATAAAATTTTCCCCAAAGTGCATATTTTCCAAAACTTTAAACATAAATGACCAGTTTGAATTATAATTGTATGCCAAGGAGGTTTCTTAATTGATTTCATCTAACCTACCTATAAGATGTGCCATTGGAACCATCTCCAGATGTTTTGTTAATTTACACCTCCTATATTTTGTAAAGAGAACTGGATTGATATAGTGATTAAGGCACTAGGTTAGAAATTGGGCAACTATGAATTCTAGTCCTATCTTGGGCAGACAGTCAGTTGGGTGATTGTGGGCCAATTACTCTCACTCAACTCTGCAAAGAAGGCAAGGGCAACACTGACTCCAAAGCCATCTGTTTGTCTGTCTGTCTGTCTGTCTCCCCAAGATGACCAACACAATCTATAAACCTACTCAGAAAATGTGCTATACTGTACATAGAATAATGTGTAGCTACCTTTGATAAGGATGAGGGATTTACAGCTATTGAAGTGATATTCTGTCCTGTATTGACATTTTGGTGAATTTACCTTGTCTTGTTTTATTGGTTTCCTATGGATATTTTGTCTATATATTTTGTTTTGCAGTTGAACTTATTCTTTTGCTATGCTTTGCTTCTTCTTCTTCTTCTTGTGCCATATCTGTTATCGGATGTTGGCGATCATGTTGGTGATCCCTTTCAGCTTTTGTCTCATTTGTGTGTTGATTACTATTGATTCCATAAACTTTCTATCTACATTTATTCTAACAATAAATTTTTAAAAATTAAAATAAAACAGGTTTCTTTTCTGGGGAGGCTGGATAAAGTCAACCAGACTTCTTCTACTTAGGATCCATCTGTCTATGAATCTGCCAGAAGCAGCAATATTAAATTCTCTCCCACTAGAGCTCACCTTAATCTCAACCTACAATGGAATTCATTCTTTCAACACAGAAAGGATAATAGAGCCAATGCATTTTAACTGCACTCTTAAGTCACTTAGCAACGCTCTGAAATTGTGGGGTTTCCCTTCCACTGTCTCAGGTGATTCACAGAACTCATTTTCATTAGTTATTTTATGTGTATCTGTGTACTTCTGCCTGGCTGCATGTTTATCTGTGCCCTATTTGGAAACTTACAGCCAGGCTGAACAGCGACACATGGATCTGTAATTGCCAAGACAGCAGGTAAACAGTGCCAAAGTGGCGAAGGCAATGCATTCAAACACAGACAGAATGCTTGCATCTAATAAGCACAGTGGGGAAACAATTGGATTTGGAAGGGAAATTAAATGGGTTGACCTGAGTGCACAGGCATTATTGTTCAGCTCAGAATTTTCTC
>NW_015387594.1:47293-50594 GCF_001527695.2 Protobothrops mucrosquamatus
CAGGCTGAACAGCGACACATGGATCTGTAATTGCCAAGACAGCAGGTAAACAGTGCCAAAGTGGCGAAGGCAATGCATTCAAACACAGACAGAATGCTTGCATCTAATAAGCACAGTGGGGAAACAATTGGATTTGGAAGGGAAATTAAATGGGTTGACCTGAGTGCACAGGCATTATTGTTCAGCTCAGAATTTTCTCTGCCACAGTTATGGCAATGCTGTCTTGTAAACTACCAGTATGAAGGCCCACTAGAATTGTGATTGAGCATCAATTAAAGCAGGGAAGTCACAGTAGGAAATACAAACACTTTTTAGAAAGTCAAACACAATCAACTTGTACTTTCAAGCTGTTAAATTTTGTTTGCTTTTAATCTCTTGTGTTTTTCACCTGGCATGATGCTGGTTTGAAATCTAACTTATCAGTCCTAGTGCTCATACAATGATCACAAAGGCAGATAAATTAATATGGCCTTGTGTAACCTCAAATAATTCAAATGGATGGATGGATGGATGGATGGATAGATGGATGGATAGATAGATAGATAGATAGATAGATAGATAGATAGATAGATAGATAGATAGATAGATAGATAGATCTTTAACCTACTTTCTGACTATTTCCATCTAACAATTTCAAAGCAAGTATTAGTTGCATTTGGCATTAAAATATATTCTATATATAGAGTATTAACATTTCCTAGAAAAAGTGTTAGAGAAAAAGCTTTGATTTGCTCAGATGTTATGAAATACCCTCAGAAAAGAGATTAATTTTGTGGCCTCCCCTGCTAATCTCATTTCCAAGGCAGTGCAAAAATCCAGTGATAACTTTTGCACATACTCAGTAATTCACCCATTCCAATTACAAATAATTCACAAGAGAATCCACAATGATTTGCACTGTTTAAGTGTCGTATTTGATAGGCTATGTGGATGCATCTTTTTCTAATATGTCCATAATTGCAATGTTGTAGCTAACTCTGAGCTGAAAAATATTATGAAACAAATACTTATTTTTGCTGAATGGATACATATCATATCTCAGGAAAAGGAATCCATGGCCGAGTTCTCTAATGTCTCTATTTCTCAATAAATATGTCTCAACATCTGTGGTAACCAATAGTGGTAGCAATAGTTGCAATCATACAGGTTTTATCACAATCATAACAATATGTCCTTTTTGTACTGAATAGACTTATGAAGATCAAACAATAGAGCACCTTCAAGTGACAAAGCTATCACAAGATTGATATCAGCATCCAGCATCTTTAGGCAGCTGAGAGGCCCCAAACAGTGTGTAGGTTTCAGTGAGCACATGATCCCTATATCCCTATCCTGTCAATTACCTGTGATAAATTGGAACTTTCTTTACTGCCCCATGGACACTCCTTTAGTCAAAATTGTTGAAAAATGGTGTTGAGGCAGGAAGCAGGATAAATCTTAAAATAGGAAGGAAAGAAGGAGGGAGGGAGGGAGGGAGAGAAGGAAGAAAGGAAGGAAGGAAGGAAGGAAGGAAGGAAGGAAGGAAGGAAGGAAGGAAGGAAGGAAGAACTTTCCTCAAATACAGAAAATTGAAAAGATCCACCTCATCTATTTGTATTCATTATCCATAGAAGGTAATCTCTGGGAAACCTAATTCATTAATGTAAAAGGAAACACAGTAAAGGTGTTTTTTTTTTACTGCTTACCTTCAAGCCATACAAGCAACTTGATCTTGTTTAATTGAAGCTGATATGCAAAATTAAAAGAGAGACAGAGAAAGAAGGAAAAGAAGGGAAAGAGACAGAGAAATTTCAAGCAAGTGCAGAGAGCATGAGATTCATTGTGTGCAGCATTTCCTAGTCTATGCTCTAATTTCTGAAGCTATCAGGCTAATATTGGATTATTATAATAGACAAATGCATACAGAAAGAAAAAAAATGATATAATAGATCTATCTATATGATAATAGGAATATTTTTTGACATTTAAGCCATTAAATGAAAAGGATATCTTTCCTGTTCTTAATGTGATTTTTAAAGATTTGCCTTGTAAATGTCCCAAGACATCAACCCATATCTCAAAACAGAATGCAGATAATTCAGATCACAGCCAAAGCAAAACAAATGGTCCTGGTGATGAGCCATGTATGTGAAAGCAAGACAAAAGGATGTCATGGGTAATTATAAAGATGCATCGGGTCCTTGGCTACTTTTGACAAAGCCGTTTCAGTGATTTATGGCAGGCGCTTGTTTATAAACCTATTTCTGCTGAGACATGGTTTTGCTCATTCATCATGTTGCCCACTTCTCATTATTAGATCAACGTCACTTAAACCTGAACTGAAACACCCCGAATTTTGCAACCTGAACGCAGCCGTGAATGGCTTCTATCTCATGCCGGTTTATTTATTGATTGGTTTGTTTTGCCTGACCTGGGGAAGCAAGGCTTTGTTTGACCCTTATCACAGTGTCCCCCATCAGTGATTCCACAAGCACAAAGCAAAGGAATCAGTATGTTGGAGGTCACCTAGCAGCAAACAGCGCTCACTTCAACATTGATTTCTGTTTATTGTCAATGTCTTGTCGTTTTGTTCCTAGAGTTGTAGTGGGTCCCTGACGGCATTTCCAGATCATTCTTTTTAAATTCACAGGCTAAAATCCAATTAATAATTCCTCTTCTTGCCCACTATTTTGAAAACAAAACAAAACAATAGACTGCACCGTGATTCTAATAAATAAATAAATAAATCATAATAAATCCTTCTTTGTAAAATATTTAATTTGCCACTTTCCTTCTAATTCTAAAAGTGATAGTATGTTTATTGTCTCTTTTAGTGCCCGTGTTGTCTTCTTCTTGTCAGAGCAGTGGAGTTGAGGAACCATCCAGAATCTATATTGTAATTCATTATTATATTCTTCCATCACCGGGAAGAGGAAATTTGTGATTGTCTGGATGTTACTGAATTACCCCCTGCAGTTCATCCAGTCTGGTCATCAGTGAGGGATGCTTAGAATTTACTTTATTTAGAGAATTTATATATGGCTGCCCACTCTTAATGGGTCTGGGTGGCTTACCAAAACTGGAAGCTGAGAAATTCCCTATCCCTGCTTTACAGACTCCTGATAACAGAGTGATACTAGCTAGTAGATGGGCAGATCAGGGAGCCTGAGGTTCAAATCCCTTCACACATTTGACAGTCGCTATATCTTATCCTTGCCCATCATGCAGGGATTTTGAGAAGAGCTATAAAGTGCTGCGATGAATGAAGAGTTACGATCTGAAGAAAAAGCAGATATTTGCTGCCTTTTGAAACAAAAAAAAA
>NW_015387594.1:51125-59622 GCF_001527695.2 Protobothrops mucrosquamatus
GGGCGCGGCGGAAGGAAGGGAGATCAGGAATCACCCTGATCTCTGGGGGCAGTTCGTTCCAGAGGGTGGGAGCTCCCACAGAGAAGGCCCTCCCCCTTGGGGTCGCCAGCCGGCACTGTCTGGCCGACGGTACCCTGAGGAGACCCACTCTGTGAGAGCGTACAGGTCGGTGGGGGGTAATCTGTGGCAGGAGGCGGTCACAGATAATATATAATACTGCTGCAATCTCAATATAATATTAGAGATTATAATACAATATAATCTCAGTATAACATTTATATATTTGTTATATATATTTTGAGTCTTGTCCTTTCTCTAAGGAGCTGAAGGTAGAATATGTAATCCTTCATTTCATTTAGTTTGCATTTTAAAACTTGGTGAGTTTACCACTTTAAGTTAGTTGCTCCCCCAAGATCATTTACTGCAGATTAAATTTACACAGAGATGCATAGATACACACAAACACTGTTTGTGTGTGTGTGTGTGTGTGTGTACGTACAATTCTGAATGAATTAAATGAAAATACCATGTTTCAACAGTATTTAGAATTTAAGCAGATTAGTAGATTAAAAGGCTTGGAAAACTCAAAAAAGGGAAGTGTTTGTCTGCTCTTGGAAAGAGAATAGAATTGGAGTTATAGACAAATTTCAGGGCATCCGGGGGCATTCAGAGCAAGAGGACTGTTAAATGGGATAATTCCTCACCCTGCCAGAAGAGTTGGAGGCATCTAGAGCAAAGAGGTTCCTAGGAAAAATGGAGAAATATACCAGGCAAGCCATTCTTTCAGATGCTGTGTCCCGAATAAGAAAGGCTTTATTGGTCAATACCAAATAAGAGATGAAGCTATTACAGGTAGTCCTTGACTTATGACTGCAACTGAGCCCAACATTTCTGTTGTTAAGTGAAACATTTGTCAAGTGAGTTTTGCCCCATTTTCTTGTCACAGTTGTTAAGGGAATCACTGCAGTTGTTCAGTTAGTAACACAGTTGGTCAGTGAATCTGACTTCCCCACTGACTTTGTTTGTCAAAAGGTTATAAAAAGTGATCACATCATTCCCCGGGACACTGCGACCATCATAAATATGAATCAGTTGCCAAGCAATTGAATTTTGATCATGTGACCACGGGGATGCTGCAACGATCCTAAGTGTGAAAAATGGTCATAAGTCACTTTTTTCAGTGTCGTGGTAACTTCGAATGGTCACTAAATGCTCTGTTGTAAGTTGAGGGTTATTTTCGCTCATTATTATTTTTCCCCCAATATTCCTTTGAAATCCAGATAGGGCTGATCAGATAGCTCACTCAGTGAGCTGCACATCTTAGTTAATGAGCATATTGGTGGCCCCATCCGAGAGTTCAACTCAGTTTATTACATTGTTAAAGCTGCCATTTAGGATTTATGAAAACAGGGGTGACTATATAGGGGAAGAGTTGATTAAAAAATTGCAGCCACAACTGAGCAATCAAGTTCTTGTTTTTCTGTGGCCACTATATGTGCATTATTTTAGCCCTCTTGCTAACACCCACATTTCCATGATTTTTTATTGGTTTACAAATCCCAGGTTCTATAAAGCCAATGATAGTCTGTTCATTTTTGGATAATACGGCAAGCTGTAAAGTTAAGTTGGGCTTAATGGGAAGGGAATTGGAAATTCATGCTTGTTAATCAAGAATTTAACTTAGCATGTTGGGCGAACTGCTATTAATTTCAATGCTCCAATGGAGTAATGTTCTGAAAATCTCCATTAACAAAACTAACATCAAATTTCCAACAGTTTGGTTATCATTAATTCCGCTATACTTTATAAGCAGCACTCTCATTTTAAACATTAACTAAATCTTTCTAACCCGACTTTTTTTTTCTCTATACATTAAATATTTTGCACAAGCTATCCCATTTTTTTAACTAGTGTTTAAAATATTTGATTGCATGTTTCATTTTCCAGGCTTTTGTTTTATGTATTGCCTTTCTAGAAAAAAAGCAAAAAAACCCCAATATATGACTCTCTCTCATCCCTCTCAGCTTATCTAATAAAAATATGGGAGGAGAGGAGAAGGCCATACTGTTTCTATTTCTTCTGAAATATCAATGGGGTTTCTATTTCTTCTGAAATATCAATGGTTATACATAAATTATTCATTCAAAAATAAATTAGCTGAATTGTCTAAGTAATATGATCAAATATACTCAAAGACATTGATTTTGCTAGGATGCGCAAATGATATATAATTCTTCATAACACCCTGAATCCCATTTGGAGTTCTGTCTTAACTGAAGATATACTGTATATTTCAATGGACAGTAGCCTTGTACTTAGAGAATAGTCTGCACCGCAGTCCTCCATCCACCCCTGATATAAAACAGTCAGAGTTATTGATGGGGAACAGAGATTCTGCACTTGCAGCAGAACTGAATTAGAACAACTAGATAAACTTTTGCTGGTGCTAAGTGCACAGATTAAAGTTATAATAAAGATAAAAACTAAAAGCACAAGCTCAAATCCAGACTTAATCATAGAATATTTAGAATATACTTAATGACTGGATTTATGTGCTTTGCTAACCTACTTTTTTAAAAAAGCAAAAAAAATATCTGAATGTATTAGGTGTTGTTGTGTGTGTTCTGTCAGCCACAATTGAATTGATTCATACATAATCTTGAGCTGTAACCAAGGTAATTCAAATAACAATAGCACTTAGACTTATTTATCACTTCATAGTGCTTTACAGCCCTCTCTAAGTAGTTTACAGAGTCAGTGTATTGCCCCCAACAATCTGGGTCCTCATTTTACCAATTTCAGCTAGTCAGGATTGAATCCCTGGCAGTCAGCAGAATTAGCTTGCAATACTGCATTCTAACCACTAGCCAATCACAGTGGCTAAGTTTTTAACCACTGTATTAAACCAAAGAAACCAACTGAACATATTATACTCAGTGCAGTTGCACCAAAATTAAGAATCTATGATAATAATAAACTTAAGAACAATGAAGTCATATTTAAATTGAACTCAGAGTAATAGACACATAGAAAAGTGATGGAAGAAAAAGATCTAGTGGTCCACTGAATCTGCCCTTTGAGGTTTTATTTGTTTGTTTATGGATAATGGTCATCATGGTTAGGAACAGATGCTTGTGGGTGAATCAAGCATGTGAAGGAATAGATTGTAGAGACAGTGGATTTTTATTTATGTTACTAATGGATGTGTATTTTTGTTGTGCTTTTCTGAGTGTTGTAAGCCATTAAATTACATCAATATAAAGAATTAAAAAGGAATAAGGTCAGTAAGAGATATTTTCCTTATGCCAGACACTTTCTGGAGCACAATTCAAATGCCACTGTAATCGTTGGACTGAGCAAAATTAGAAATCCCTGTTCTTTAAGATTTCAATCTGAATCATATTTGGACCCTGATTAAAAACAAACAAATGCAATTGCTATAAAGGGTTTTATTCTGTTTGCCTTAATTTACAAGAAGAAGCTAAATTTAATTTGATGATATCTCTTTCCTTTTAGATACTTGAGAAATATAAACCTGAAGTTGATCAGCATTGTATCCTCTTTGATCAATATGCAGTCTGTGTTAGTGGTAGAAAAAAAACAGTTAGAGTTTTAAGGGGTACTACAAGAAATGTAGTATCAACTTTTGTGGAATGTAATCCACTTCATCAAATATAAATAGTGTCAGTCGATAAAAATTCCAGGTCATCTACAAGATATATAAGATTGTATGCATCTAAAAATGGAAAGGAAAAATTAAAATACAAGCTAGAAATGCAAAAATTAAAGTGACACCCCCTTGATGATGTTCATTCCCCTCAAACTTTTGTTATGTGTCACACAAGCATTGTTGCTCAGATTAATAT
This sequence comes from Protobothrops mucrosquamatus, assembly GCF_001527695.2. Lineage (NCBI taxonomy): Eukaryota > Metazoa > Chordata > Lepidosauria > Squamata > Viperidae > Protobothrops > Protobothrops mucrosquamatus. The sequence continues at coordinate 54,992 of NW_015387594.1, forward strand.
GTATATTCTGATAAGAATTATTTTTCTGTGTTTAGCCCTAGGGTAAAAATATTGAAGCTTTTTGTGAGTTCTTACTCACATAAACCTCCAACTATATTAATTACTATGTCTATATTAGATTTTCAAATTCTTCCAAAGTAGCATGTAACATTTGCCAATTTTCCTACCATTATCATCTATGTGATACATTGGATGACTTTAGCTGCATGTAACATAAATGAGGGACTATCAGGAGGGCTGGGGATTGATTGCGTTCAGTAGAAGGATGTTGAGAGATATCAATGATTTTTGGCATGATGGAATTTTATCTACTACTCAAAACAAGGTAATATTAGATGTCCCGTTGGTTGTGGGATCAGTATTCATACAGTGTACATGGTCTCATGGACTTCATTCTCATATCAAATGCCATTGATCAAAAGTTACTGTTGTCATATTGATATATCATCTCTCACACAGAAAACTTCATGTTAACCACCAGGAATACTGAGATCTGTTAAACCAGGACCAAGCATTCCATAGTGCACAGGCCACATGTTTTATTTTGGTCTCCAGATTCCCCAAGTTCAGAGCATAATAGCAAGTAACAGCACTGGACTTGTTTGCTTGTTTGCCAGCAAAGAAAGCTGTGCTATGGATCCAATAGGCTTAAAGTGTTTATTTTAACATAAATGCACCCAAAACAAGTTAAAACAGTTGAACATTCTGGTCTGGCCTTTTAAAGTGTCATCATCACATAATTGCTATGCTTCGTACGGCCTTGAGTTAAACAAAAATTGATTAAAAAGAGTGTCCTTCTATCTTGAAAATAGCTGCCACCCCTAACATTACATTAGCATTTTCCCTCCATACTCCCTTGATATACAAACCTTCAGGAATATAATCCTTAATGCTGCTACAGCATACGTAGATATCTGTATTTTCTAATATGGGATCTACATTCATCAAGATCTGTTATACAGCCTGCTTATTATCTAGTGAAGTACAAAATGAAGCTGAGAAATGTTTTGTTGACAAGCTCTGTTGAAATGCACATTTATTTATTTATCTATTTATTTATACAATCTGTAAGGCAACCCATCTCTCAGAACTGACTGGGTGGTGTACAAGGATTAAGCCACCAAGAGTTAACAAAACCAAACACCGCAGGCCATAAATGCAGTTGGATTCATAAGAAAAACATAATCACATTAACCAGCAGAGTTTGTCTAACTTCGTGTCCAAACGGGAGCCCCTGATATAGGTATACATATCCTTACCTCTTTGCACGTCTTAAAATAAAAGCCAATGTATAATACACAGGTAAAAGATGTTCCCTATCACTGACATGTGTAACTTGTAATTGGTAAGTTGTGAGTAACGAACATATTTATACATACATGTTTAACTACTCTAGATATTTTACACACTAATTTTCCCTCCCCCCAATGTTTCTAATCTTCCTTGTAGAATGCATCCACTTTGTAGAACAATAACAGGGAAATTTATGCTTCCATGATTTTACTATTTGTAATCCAGGTTCCTGTCAGGTGTTTAAATTGGTTCTTTAAATATATACCTTTTGCTGTTCCTTAACTGTATGATATCTAACCATGTTTTCCCTGTATATAAGGAAAGGAACAATATGTTGCTGGGCTATGAAGAGAAAACTTTTTGACAGGGCCGTTAATTATCATGGTTTGGTTCAGACTTTTTGCTAAAAGGATTCTGGTTCTCTGTTTGCCAGAAAATCTGCAAGCTGTATTCCATGATGAATATAGATGCACAGGAAAAAAAATAGGAAGAAAAAGGCTAAAGTTAATTTCCAGAATTTCATTCTCCCTCCTTAGATAGGCAGGCGTGAGGGAGAAATTGTTCTATTAGTTTCAGGATTCTTTTCAGATTTGTACTGAGAAGTTATAGGTAATTCTACTATGACATGGTGTGAGAATATATTTGAAAACAAAAGGATTTTTGTGGCTGTTCATTTCAAATCATTCTTGCCTTGTAAATATGATTGCATTGAGGAAACAAACAAATAGTGGAATAATCTATATAATCTATATTTAGTGGGACCTCAGTACTCTTCGTTAATTGGTTCCAGGGGGCATGATAAATACTAAAAAGTACCAAACAAATTTTTCCCTTAAAGCAGACATGTCAAACTCACGACGTCACGTGATGTTGTGCAATGTATCGGAGCTTTTTCACCATTGCCGGCATGGTTTCCCGGTGACGTGACCGGCCCACAGGCCAGCAGTTTGACACACTTGTCTTAAAGAACAATGTAATAAGTCACAAGGCAGCCAGCATAGAAAAGTTCTACTTGTGAATTAAGTAACAAACAAACGATGGGTACTGGGACAAAATTTTCATGTCAAATTGCATTGAGTACCAAATTTGATAAATTTCAAAGCAATTGGGTATCAAGGTACTATTATAATATGCACAGTTATCTGAAACAAGAGTTGTCCTTTTGTGACAACTCAGATGAGTAATAGCAATGTTCTCCTTGGCCTTTTATTTCTTACATCTTGTGGATTTGTGAACAATATATTATTATTGCCACAATTACATCCAATTTATTCCACTTCCTGCTTCCTTTTCTATGCTCTTAGCTTGCAGGACTTCTCCCCCCTGTTTAATTGGATAGCTGCTGGTTTCTTCTTTAATTGTCTTCTGAAGTTACACTTGTCTCTTATACTGCTTTCATCAAGTAAAAGGAAACAAAAAAAATGCCACTCTGAACAGTATTTTGAATCTTCCTATGTTACAACAACCTGTCATTATTCTCTGCATTTATAAAGACTCTTTGTGGGCCAAGAGTGCTATTAAAGGTGGCCTATAAGTGGAGGACAGAACTTCTGTTTTCATTCTTTGCATTGCCCTGCCAAAATCAGAGAGTAAAGGAAGGAAGGCAAAACTTATTGATCAATGAAAGGACATATTAAAAAGCCAGATTGCATGTATACCTTTCATGTGTATATGTAATGGTTCTGACAGACAGAGACAAATAAAGCAGAACTCCGAGGCTTGGAAATTTCTCAAAGAACATGTTTATTAGTTAGAAAGTATCGGCACGTCAAAAGTGAAAACAAGTCTGAAAACACACGTAACAATTCCCCAATACAAAGTTAAGAAATCCCACCTCTAAGGCTATGCAAGCAACTACGTTCCCCAATACATCTTCTTGGCAGGCTTTGCACGAAACACCTAGCCTGCAGTCTCGGGAGCAGCTGATGACCTTGGTTCCAATGGGACAAAGGTTTATTTTGACTAGCGAAGCACCTGGCAATCCCCCCTCCCTTCTTTCAATGTGTCAACTGAAAATGAATAAGGAAGATGGCCGCAGCCATGCCCATTTTCAAAGTTGACAGTATGTTAATGTTTGCCCCAGTAAGAGCTAGAAGAATGTCTGGGATACGAAGGGATGTGTGGAGGTATGAACAATTTCATCTTGAATAAGAGAATAACTGGGTTCAAAAGGAATGTTTTAGGATTCATCTTCCCACTTCTGCTCTATATTCAGTCTCTTAGGCAAGCTATTTTTCTTTTAGCTTTACCAATTTTTATTAATAGGTATTTTGTTATGGACAATGCTTGTCATACCAACCATTTTATAAATTGATACTTTCTTATATGGGTCCTTTTATGATTAAACCCCATAACATTTTCTTCAAACTTAAAGTACAGCCTTTAAAAAAAATTATGAGATTCTACAACCCTAATCTATTATGTTATACTTACACCTGTATTGTTGGTTCTAAGTAAATCACAGATTGCTGATTTCTAAATATGTGTTTTGGGTGTGATGCTAAATGCAATTTTTGACCTATCAAAGCATTTAATTGCATGGGATACTAACAGACATTCCCCTGTTTGTTTTTTCCCCCCTCGCGCATGTTTCATATCTGCTCACGTGGTTGATGTTGCCACTTAGCATTAGTAGGGGAAGGAAGGCTCTGATTAACCAACATCAATTCTGCTAGCAAACTGACCCAGTTGGATACAACCCAGGTTTATTTTTCAAGAATGCATATGATGAAAAATAGGTGATCCTGACCTGTGCTGCAAGTTTAGTGAACTTCTTACTTTTTACCTATTTTTAATGCTTATAAAGTTTTTGTTATATGAAAAAAAAGATATCTGGGGAATATACTACCTTAATATGATGAGAAGCATAAGCTTCCCATGAAAATTGTTCAGAAACCATAGTTAATTAGAAAGTGTGACACTTAACCCTGTTGTCTGGTATGCATTTTATAGATTGAATGATGCATGTTATGAACTCATTTGAATTAATCCTCTGACATGACCCACATCTAAAGGGGTGAAATTATAAGGACTGGAGACAGGATATGTGATTGCATACTATTGACAGAACATCCTATGCACCCTATGCTAGTTAGATTGCTCAGGTTTTTTTCTGATTTATAGACATTATGTTATGTTGTGTTATGTTTATTATATTTATATCCCGCCCTTCTCCTTGCGGACTCAGGGCGGCTAACAGCCAGATAAAACAACTACAAAAATACAAAATGCTACAATTAAAAACATAATTAAAAGACAATATTAACATTTGGCCAAGTTAATTTAAAATTATTTTAAAACCCCGCTAAAAATTTCCCCTAGGCCAGTCCTGCAAGCTG
>NW_015387594.1:60025-65856 GCF_001527695.2 Protobothrops mucrosquamatus
TCCAATTAATTTATTGGATTCTTACCTGATTTGGGAGTGACATCTGATGAGATTTAATATCAAGAATGCTGAAATCCCATGATATTGGTCATCATATGAAATTGCCATTTATATTTTTTTACATTTTATTTTGGCACTTACAGTAACATAGGACAGTACCCAGCACCTGAATACTTGCTGACCCCTGAACCTCACTTTTAATAATTAAAGTCATGTTTGACAATATTGTTGCGCATAAAACTAAAAATATTGCATCTCATTCTATTTATGCTTTAAACTTCCTTAAGCAGTCACTGATTGGGCAGGTTCTTGATACTTTATCACATTTATAGAATAAAATTGATCACTTTAGAAACTATCTATAGCAGCATTCCTACACAATAAATGCATGAAGAAAGAATTTTCTCTATGATTATATTATTTTGTAATCATTCTTCAGTATGATACATTTATTGTTTCTTTAGGGCAAAAAGAGTGTTTGATTTTTCTATTTGTTGTGACTATGTGCTTGCTTCGTAAAATATAATAACAGAGCTCTTAGACTAGTGGTGGGATTCAGCTGGTTCGCACCACTTCAGCAGAACCGGTAGCTAATATTTTGTTGCCCAGGCCCAGAATGGACTTCCAGAAGTGGCATCCACACAGAGAACCGATTGTCCACATATTTGAATCCCACCACTGTCTTGGACCAATACCCAATATACAAAAAACGAACTAAGTTTATTGTGTATAGTTCAGTATACTTTGATTTCAGTATTATAGTTATTATAATTATGATATAGTTATGAATTCACTGCATTTTAATAAAAAGAAAGGAAGCCAGATAAACCATCATTAATTAAATTTTCTCATAAAACAAGAAAGGCTAGCTTGCTTCACAGATGAGAATTTAACAATAGAACTTTTAATTTTCCATGGTTTATAAGTTCTTTGTGATGTGCACATTCTGGTATAAGACTTCAAAGTAAGCTTTATCTGAATCCATGGATGTATGAACCATTCATTCTGTGCAATTTTATATGAATTTAGTGTATTTACACCTCTCAGACTTATAGAAGAAACAGAAGTCATTCCTATGAAAGACACAGAAGCATTTTACTGTATGTGAAGGAAGAGTCACTGGTTCAAGATGGGTGGCTACACAACATACATACATACATACATACATACATACATACATATATACATATGTCTAGGAGTTTCTGTATGTTTATAAAGACTTTACAAAATGTGAAGATGAAGTCAAATGCCCTGAAATTTTATATAATTTCAAATGCAAAATGGTATGCAATATTTTAAAAAACTCACTAAATTTGGAAAATAGGTGAAATCAGATATGACATTTTCTATTTGGAAAAGATGTTAATGAACATTTCATAATAAAATCTGGTTACATCCAAAAGTTTTTCACCATATTTTTAGTCTATTCAAGGGCCATGATAGTTTTAGAAGGCCTTCTGTTTCTATATTTCAACTTCACCATCAACAGATTTCAACACTTTAATTCTGAGCTAGCCTTCCATGAATTTGGATGCTGCTACAATTTCTTTCCAGTCTTTTATATCACAGTTCTGTTTTGTTAATATTTTTAGTAGAACTATATAGGAAACATGATGAGATCAGAAAGCCCAGTAACACTGACATTCTTTCATAGCTAGAACTACTTACATGAAAAATATCCTCTAAACTTTCATTCTCTTCAGGATGATCTCTCAGTAATTCTACGATTGCCAGCTTTCACATGAAGATTTCTCAGGTCAGGTTTTATAAGAACATTCTGAAACATTGCTTTTTTGGGAGGATAGGGGACAGGTTCGAAATGAGTCTGTCATAATGTTCCACCTGCACCAAAGGAATAATACATTAATGTTCACAATGTGTTCCCATGGAAAGAATAGCAAGACTAGTAGAGGACACCAACTGGAATGTTCATTTTCTTTTGATTGCTTGAAGCTATTTAAAGGCCATTCAGAATGGTGAAATATGTTTCTAATAAAGAGTATAATTTTGTTGTTCCTAAAATAAATTAGAAAATACAGTTTAGTAATGGTAATGCCACTACTTTGATTGGAGATCAGAATGGAAAAACATGTACGGGCTGCCTTTGCCATATTCATTTATTTAGTTTATGATACATTTAGTTGTCTTCCATTATTAAAGAGTATTTCAGAGTGGGACTAAAATGCGTAATACACAAAATAAACCATTTAACACTCCTATTTAAAAAAAATAGGCAATAGGACAGTAATAAAAACAGTAACAGAAAGTCAACCAAGGAGCTGAGAAAAGTAATATATTTCCAGCTAACATGTGTCACCAATCACATCTGAATAGGTAAAGTTGCACAACCAGAGTGTCATCACTAACAAGGCAATATCATGTCTTGTTTCCCTGTGAGCCTTATTCTCAGGTAAGAACAAGATAATGGCCCTTTCTGATTGATTTACACTACAAAGTTAGCTACTACTGGAGGAGGAACTCTTTTAAAATCTTGGGTCCTATTAAAACTTACGAACAGAAAGAAACCCTTTGATGGTTGAGGCCTTTAAATGGTCTTGATTAAATTTTGGTGTCCAAGGAATACACAGAAGTGACATCAATTAATATGATGCCCCATGTTTCTAGTAATTACTCCTTCTATTATATTCCAAAATATAACTCAATGGCTAATTTGAATGAAAACAAAGAGACTGACCTAAGGGATACCTGTGAACTTGAGTCCTCATATTATGTGTCTCTGATCTAAATAATTGATTCCCTGCAAAGCTTTTGTATTTGAGATACTGTCCCATCTATTATTTAAGAACTTCTGGTGCAGCTGCCTTAGGATGGGGCTAACTATCTATCCTTCTAGCCAAGTAATGTTTATGGTAACTGGCAATAATTCTCCAGAAATGACTTTTGCATCACCCAGTGCCTGATCTTTTAATGGACATCCTAGGAATAGAAGCAAAGATTAACCTCTAAGTTATGGGATCTTCCTGACAAACTTTTGCTCCAGCATTTGTGACCAACTATGGGCAGCTTAGAACTTTGTGCTGTTCTTCAGGATAGTCCATCCCAAATCATCTACGTTCTAAAGTATAGCCTATGAAAAATGGAGCTCTGCTCTCCTACAAAATCTTGTGATTGTGTCTATAGCTTTGTTACAAATATTTGCAGCAATGTTATACCTTGCCAAAAGGATGCAATATACCAAATCAATGCAGTGCAGTGCAGTTTCTAAATTTCAGTCTGTAGAAAAATTTGCTCAAACTAATTGTATTCTCACATTTCTACAAGGTTTCCAGTGCAGCCGAGCCCCATCTTTCCCATACTTGATCTCTTCAGTGACATTAACTGATACATTTATTTCCATTTTTCTTGTGTACATGTACATGTACATGTACATACACAAACATATCTATTAGCTGGATGAAAACATGGAATGCAGCTGATAAGCATAAAGGAAACAAAGAACATAGTTATAATTTTTGGTTTCACACACACACAAATACAGGTTGCTGTATTTCTAGGGGAGTTAAATTGGATAAAGTTTCATACAAAGAATTACTTTTGCCGGTAGGACAAGATTGGCAACTTAAATCTTTGGGAGATTTGAAACAAGAAAATATTGAATACTCATGGTTTTATTATAATCAATTGTCTATGAGGTAGCGTTTGGATCAAAAAGTTGGTATTACAGTACAGGATGTGAATCTGATTAAACAGATTAGAGATCAATCTCAAGCTCATATAAAAAGAATTTATAGTGTATTGGTTGAATTAGATTCGGAAACAGAATTGGTGAAGGATTGTATGATAAAATGGGCTCAAAATATACAAGAGCCGATTTTATTGGAGACATGGGAAACAATTTGGATTAGGAACGTAANGGGCATTATGGAAAATTTGGATAAAAAAGAAATGGAATTAATGCTGAATTTGATAACTGCTGCAAGATTATTAGTAGCTCAATGTTGGAAAACGGATTGTTTGCCCACTATAGAAGATTGGGCATTTAAAGTTTCAAATTTAGCAGAAATGGCTAAGATTTCAGCCTATGTGAAGGATTACTCACAAGAAAGATATATACTGGTTTGGAGAAGATGGATAGATTATATAGAAAAGAAATATGGAACTAAAAAGTTTCATTTGGTTTTTGAGTAAATTTGTGATTGTTAATGTAGTATATTTTATTAAAATTTAATAATTAGTAATAATGATGTTAATATGTTAGTTTAGGAGAGAGCTAAAGGATGTTATAGAATTGTTAATTTAAGGGTAATATAATGTAAGACAGAGTATAATTACTGTATTGTAAACCCTGTGTGTAGCTCTGGGAAGTCAGGGGGGAGGGAGGGGGGTGGGGAAGGGTGGGGTTTGAGGGAGGTGGGGAATTATATTGTAAAACTTTTAAATTTTTTTAATAATAATAAAAAAAATAAATAAAAGGTTTGCAAGAAGATTAAAATAAATGTAGAAAAAAGACTAACCAAAACTTTACTTTAATTGAAAATTGTACCTTTAAACAAAATTTCAGATTAGAATGTAATTTTATAATAATTCTATATATATCTTTTATATGATGGGCAGTGTTTGAGGCTCATTTCTCATATGTGTTATCCTTTTAAATATATTTATCACACTGGAAGTGGGGCCATAGTATTTCACCACAACGCATCTCAGTTCAACACAAGATACACAGGAAAGGTGTGGATTTGTTGTATTTTATATAGCTCTTTTTATAAAATAAAAGACCCCTTTATGATGTACAATTCTTTAGAGCACACTCTGGTAATAAACCTGAACAGGAAACAAGCCAAGCAATTTTTTCTTGATTGATTACCTGCTGTGTCCTTAGAAGCTCAGAGTAGACAGAGTATAAAAATGAAAATATAGAATTACTTTAAAAGAGCTCCTGCTCTTCTTTGTCCATACATTGGTTTACATAAACAAAATTTAGGTCTTGGTTCCTCAAGTTGGTCTCTCTTGAGATTTTTAGAGATGCTTTTCTCTGGGCATTCTACAGATGTTTTGGAGTAGAAGTATCCATGGCTCCAGATGATGAAATTGAAGAGAATTCAAAGTAGAGAACTGATGGGAGGGTTCTTCATGTTGTGGAAGACTATATTCTCAGTGAGCCTTGAAGAATGTCATTAAGAATGTCATTAAGAATGTTTTTCTTTCCCTTTTGACAATGTAATTTCTAGGCAATGCATACAAAAGTATGTAATACAGATAAGTGTATAATTATTATAGATGTATGGGAGGAAAATTTCTGAGATTGAGTTGATGTAAAGGGAAGTTGATCATTGCAGAAGACTTTTGAGTTTATTATTTTTCTCTGGACTCTTTTTTCAGAAGGGAGGTTGTTAATTTACATTCAGATCATCTATTCTATATCACCAATATAGCAATTGTGGTGTCCAGTTTATAATTACATTAAAATAAAATAAAAAACTGCTGATAGTTATCAGAATATTATGTTCCTTCTTTGGAAGGAAAACTTAGAAAGCCATTTTCAGTGGGTGGAGATAATTTCTTCTTTTCCTCAAAGGCATGTTAGTTGCTTTCTTTCTGTTTTCTGAGTGATTACACTCACTCAAGGATTACCCTATAGATAATGTGATAACACTAAATAATGAATTAAAGTTGACTAGATAATGATAACCTTTTGGACAACTGAGAGTGAAAGTAAATGAGTAGTGCTGAAAAATATCTGATACTCAGCTTAAGCTTAGTAGTTCTTTGTGGAATAACAGGAGGTTCCTAGGTAAAATCATCAATGGTCAAAATCTCTCTCTCTCTCTCTCTCTCTCTCTCTCTCTCTCTCTCTCTCTCTCTCTCTC
>NW_015387594.1:66693-78172 GCF_001527695.2 Protobothrops mucrosquamatus
CTCTCTCTCTCTCTCTCTCTCTCTCTCTCTCTCTCTCTCTCTCTCTCTCTCTCTCTCTCTCTCTCTCTCTCTCTCCCTCCCCTTTTGAGAACTCTCGACAGCATAATGAAATTCCTGTGGGACCATTTTATTTTCACACACTGAGGGCTTCTTGTCTTCTGGTGCACTATTGCAAATACATTTTATGGACTGTACACCTTTTACTATTCATACATTTTGTTATAATAGCTCTTTTTCCATGTTTTTTTGGGGGGACAAATTAATGTCATTTGTTAAGTCATTATTTTTCAAAGCTGCTTTTAAATTTAATAAAACGAGTTTACACTTACTTATACTTGCTTTGGCTTTCCTCCCCCTGTTTTTAGACAATCCTTTCCAACTGGAACAGCTTTAATAAATGTGGTTGCAAAGGCATTTGCCTTGCATACCCCTATCAAGAGGAGAAGTAGATCAGAGAAAGCAGTCGTGCGGTTCATATACTGTGACAGGCAGTTGATCTGGACTTGTGAGGAGAATCTTTATTTCTGCCACTGTTAGGCATGTTTTCAGAACCGAAGAGGGGAAGGAGAACAGCTTTTTAAAGTAATCAAATTTTAAACACTGTAGCAACTGTGGGCCATTGATGTACCAGAAAGTTCCCAGTAAAACACTGTTTTTAGTTTAGTCGCTACATGGGTAACCTTCTCTCAGATTTATTGCTACTGCTCTGAAATATGTCTGTATAGATTTTTTTTTTTTAAAAAAGAGATGCTGGCCATGTTCTGGCTGGATTTGTGAGCCATGGATTTCTTCAGTCTCAAGATATATGAAGAGCTTTAGATAGTATTGCAAAGGAACTCTCTCTCATAGAAGTTTCTATAACATATAGACATATACATTATAGTTAGCACATGACAATGTCCTAGGAATGTTTCCAGAAAACATAATTGCAGGGTTTGGATTTTTCAGCCTCTTAATTATAGCTGGCGAAGAAAATACCAACTAAGGTATCTCTCACAGCACTTACAGATGATTCAACATCAAAGCCTTCTGAATTAATTTCAGCCAGTAGTAGGAATGGATGTATTTGTAAATGAAATTTTAACTATCTCATCTTTTCCTTCAAACACATCCACTCCATTTCTGCATCAATTTCTATTTTTTTTAAAAAAAAAAACAACCCTGCATGATAATGTGTATTGATTTGGTTCATACTTCATATAATATATTATGCATAGACCTATTTAATAAATAATAACAATAAAATTAAAGTCTGAAAATCAAAACTGAAAAATTATGACATAAACTAGCTATGGTGGTCCCACTGGTTATAGGCACTCTGGTTGCCAAACCAAAAACTCTTGGGTGACACTTAGATAAAGTGTCATGAACAAAATCTCCATCTGTCAATTTCAAAAGGTCACACAGCTTGGATCTGCACATATACAGTACTATATACTAGGCTGATATATTATGACATCCAAAGTTCTTGGGGAGAACTCAATACCAGTTAAAGAAATGACAGCTATGGCTTTGTATGATTGTGAACAAAAAACAGAAATCTAAAACATGTTTGCCACCAACTATCAACAACTTGAATTGGTTCAGAACAAAGAAATTCAATAAATCAATAAAAATATTTAAAAAGATAAAATAAAGTTATTTTTATTTTTATCTTGAAGAATCATTTTGTATATGATGTTCACTATAATTTTCATCTCTATGTGTACATAACTATAACATGTGCTTTTGACCATATTTTTTGACTGAAGAATTGCCTTTATAGAATTTCCTCATTTGGGAAAAAAAATGTACTAAGATATTTGGATGTATACTGTGTAATAAAAGGATAAAGAGGGAAAGTTCACCTTAAAATAAGTTCTGAACAAATTTCTTCCTCAGTGAATCAGCAGCTTTTACATATACCTGGATATGAAACCTTACTAAATTAGCATTTTTATTTTATCTTAGTTCAGTTCAAAAAAAAACAAAAACTGGGTGGATTGCATTTAAAATCTTAAATAACAATAGAAATACATCAGAATTATATCTATAAAAAACCCTTAGTAGTAGTAAGTCAATCCCAAATCTATATTTATTAAATCAACAAATCAATAATCAATCAGAAAGAACCAACAACCATAATTTGATATATTGTACTGAAATTATTTTGATGAAATCTTTGTGAATTAAATATAGCTGACCTGTGTAAAGTGAAGAGGTAGAAGGAAGGAGGAAGGACCAAGGAGAAGTGGAGACTGCTAACTATCAGCTGGTTATGATTGAGAATTGATTATTTCATAATTATCATCTGGTTATGATTGACAGTTGATTATTTCATAATTATTTCACAATTGCTATCTTATAGAATATGGGGATAGCTGTGTTCAAAGTTGTTTTAGAAGACCAAAACAATGAGATCAAATTACAAGGATGCAAATTTTGGGTGGACATGTTATTTGTTTGTTTGTTTGTTTGTTTGTTTGTTTGTTTCAAGCAACTCTGAGGAACATCAAGAAAACTTTCATATCAACAACAGGATTCCTTAGGATGTCTTCTTCATGGCAGGAGTTTAACCAGAGGTTGGAAGAGCTATGGTGGCACAGTGGTTAGAATGCAGTATTGCAGGCTAATTCTGCTGATTGCCAGGGGTTGGATTCTCACTGGCTCAAGGTTGACTCAGCCTTCCATCCTTCCAAATTCAATAAAATGAGGACCCAGATTGTTGGGGACAATATGCTGACTCTGGAAACCGCTTAGAGAGGGCGGTAAAACACTATGAAGATGTATATAAGTCTAAGTGCTTTTGCTATTGCTATCTGTCAGGAATGCTTCAGACTCCTGTACCAAGCAGTGGACAGGACTCTACAAATTCCCTTCCAGACTATGATTCTGAATAGATTTAGTTATGATCTCTGACCACTAGCCATGTTGATTTCATAAGAGTGTAGATTCTTCATCTTCAGTTAGTTTTAACAAACAAATGGATCATCAAACAAATCAACTCAAAGTTCTTACTCAAAGCACAAATGACTAAACTCGAATTATCCTATTTTGGACAGATTACAGATAGTCCTCGATTTACGATCACAACTTATGAGCCCAAAATTTACGTTGTTAAGCAAGAAATTTGTTAAGTGACTTTTATGAGTTTTCTTGCCACATTTGTGAAGTGAATCGCTGCAGTAGTTAAATGGGTAACACCGTTGTTAAGTGAATCGGGCTTCCTCATTGACTTTGCTTGTTAGACAGTTGCAAAAAAAATGATCATGTGACCCCCGGGGACACTGCAACCATCCTAAATATGAACCAGTTCTCAAGCATTTGAATGTAAATCATGTGACCATGGGGATGCTGCAATGGTCATAAGTCACTTTTTTCAAGTGCTGTTGTAACTTCGAACGCTCACTAAATGAACTGTTGTAAATCGAGGATTACCTGTATGTGAAGACATGGTTCTCTAGAAAGCAGCACCCAAATGCTGGAAAAGATGGAAGAGAAGAGAGAAAGAACGTGGCTGGTCTCAGTTACAGAGGTGATGAGTGCACTGTTGGGAGACTATTGTCATGGAGAGTAAATCATTCATATTTTTTTTAATAGTGCTGGTGCAAAAGCTAATAACACCAAATAATTCAATCTTAAAGCTCCCTGCATATGAATAATTTTGTGTAGTGGACTGAACAGGTACAAACAAGAACTGTTTTACTGCTGATAATATTGCATAGAATAAAGGAAATTACTGGTCCATAACCCACTCATCTGCATTAGCAAGGTTGTCTCTGGAAACAATCAAAACAAAATTGGTCAGCTTTTCTTTTTGCTCAGGCTGGTACAGAGCTCTGTAATTGCACTGTTTGAATGGTTTGGTTTCAATTAAATTGTATATATATAATTCAGTAATCTGCCATTTACTGTACTTGACTGAATACCGCTTATGCAATCTGGACTAACACCCCATTAGTGGTCTTCTTTGTACAGAGCTTCAGTGATTAAATCATTGTATGTATTATTAGACAATATCCGGTGAGCATCCTCATCATGGCTATTAGAAACCTTGATGGGATTTTAAACAATTAGAAGCATCAACAGATTTTATGGATAGTTAAGATTTCTAAAGCCAGAAATGGTTTTCAAATAGGTTAAAAATGCTTGTAATGTTGCTATATTTTTCCCCTAATGTTCTACTTCCTCCTTGGTTCATTAGCATTGATACCAATTACACCCACTTTGAGTCATTAGACTTCAGTTTCCACAGCCTTCTCTTCCCATCACTGCCCATTAATCTAACCTTATACAATCTTCCCAGCCTACAGCTTCCCTCTATCTCCTTTTCCCCACAGGGAAAATCTTTTTCAATAACCACTTTTCAAGCTGAATGTGAAAATGTTCATCAGGGTGGAACATTTCCTGTTGTTACTCAGGATTTGGTTTTCCAAAATGTAGAGGCAGTTTCACCCAATGTGTGAGATTCCTCACCAATATCTGTTTTAAAATAGCCTCCTATCCCTACGTCAAACGAGAGGTGGGAGAGGAGGGGAAAAAAAACCCCTCTCCACCACTAGATTTGTTTACATTACAACTAAAGAAACCATAATAATAATAATAATAATAATAATAATAATAATAATAATAATAATAATAATAATAATAATAATAATAGTAGTAGTAGTAGTAGTAGAGTTGGAAGGGACCTTGGAGATCTGAGGCAGGAAACCCTATACCATTTCAGACAAATGGTTGTTCAGTCTCTTCTTAAAAGATACACATCAATGCTGGCCAGAGAAATGGAGAAATGACATTTCAGCACAGCTGGATCATGATATATTAGCAAAGGTTAACTTTGAGTACCATTTTGTAATAAACTGAAATACACTTGGAGCAATGCTAGCTTTAGATTTGAATTTGGATTCCATGATGCCCCAGGCAGCACATCCATCAAGGAGAAGGTAAAGCATGCAAATGTTATTGAATTATTTACTCTACACGCTGCAATAGCAGAGAAAAGTTAACAACATCAGGACATGGCAATGAAACCCTAGCGTCCAAACATCCTCTTCACTGATCTCAGCCTTTGGTGAGATGAGTGGCTATATAAATTTGATTAATAAAATTAAATTGAATTTAAAAATGTAGCCTTCCAAATGTTGCTGCAATCTAGTCTTCATCTTGTTTAATCAGCAAAGTTAATGATGATGGACTACGGGAGCTGTCACTGGGTTACATTCATCAGTCTATACCATATGATACTGTGGTTATATAATCGGTGGTTTCTTGATGCATTTTCTTTTATGGTTCTTTACAGCCTTTTGGATTTACTTGTCATACTGAAAACTCAGATGATGGCTGGCCTAGATTAGAACCTAGTAAGAGGTCCTTGTAATGATATGATAGATAGCTTTCAGTCAGTGGGATTTTCTTCCCCAATAAATCTGTAGAGGTGAGACTATGTCATTGCCAGCCTATCAATTTGCAATCAGCTTGCAAATCCTGAATAGTCACATAATACTGTTCTATGGATGTAGCATTGCTCCTGGTTTCAGGTGGAGAAGATATTTGTAAATGCATTTGCTCTCCTATTTGCAAGAATCTCAAAGAGTACTCAACAGATTGGTAACCTTGTATCTTTTCATCGTTCTGAACTTTGCATGGAAGGGAGATATATCCAACATCAGTGACATTGCCCTAACTCCAAGCACCACACTGTCTGCTGATTGGTCTGGCTTGTTCCTATCTTCTCACCTTAAAAGGGATATTGAGAAGGTACCCAAGTGTTCCATAGTGCCTGGGCAGTTAGGTGACAAAGTGAGAAGTTTCTCTTTTATAATCCATATTTCCAGTTGAATTAGCATCCCTTTCACCATAAAGATACACCTGCCAGGATACTCTCTGCAAAACTCCCTCTCCAGAGGCACTAAATATGCCAACCACACTGCATTAATACATTCTAAATGAATTTGAATCATTTTGTAATCACCCTGCATAGATAACTACAACATGGAGGACAAAAGGAAAAAAAGTTGCTACAATTTGCACCCCAAATACTAAGTGTGCTCAGCAAATCACCTGCCAATTGGAGACAATGTGTTACATGAATGTGGCTTTAAGAAATATTTCAAGAGATATTTGAGGCTAGGGCACAATATGAACGTTGGGAGAAAATGATGGATTCAATCACATAAGAATGTTATCTATTCATAACATGGTTGGCTTAGGGGGCAATGCTAGTCACAAATCTCCATTTATCAAAGGGAAACCAGCCCCCTAGAAGCTCCCTATTATGCTAATGAGACTTTTGTGGGGCTTACAGTCTTTTCTATAAGTATATATTAATATTGAAAACTGGTGCTTTACTTGGTTTTAATTAAAAGTCAGTTTTAAAGGGCAGGAGGTCATACAGTTTTCTGATGTTCACCTTGGTCTCCTATTGGTTTTGGGTAGTTTCTGACTGCAGGATAGGTCTTCAACCTACATTTCATAATAGACTAGAGTACTATTCCAAAATATCTAAGAATATAACACCATGCAATTACGTAATTGTTATTGAAATGATATAATAATATTTGGAGGAGAAATTGTTTCGGGGGGCTTTGATTGAAATTGCAGCAATTCATTTCAAATGGTTATTGTTCAGCTAATTTCTGATCATCTTACTGGTAGACTACCAAAGAAAGACAGATTTAATGCTGACACAGTAATTCTTTGCTAAGTGACAGAAATCTGCTTCCTTCATTTTTACAGATACTCTTCACTTTCCAGTCCTTAGTACTATGAAAGTCTTAATAAAGTAAGTAGTCTCAGTAAATTAAATACATGTTAAATGAAAGAAAGGTATGCCAAATTGGAAGTTAATCTGTTTAGATTTCAAGCACTTTAGCATATACAGTAGTTAGCAGCAGGAGTCAAGAGTAATACTCCAGAAGGCAGAATCAGTTTCAATTAATATCAAAAAAATATTCTGTTGGATGACATGAAGGCATGGTACTGAAAAAAGATAAAAGAAGACACAAGAATAAAAATAGAATGAATGCAGGGACAGAGATTATCAGTCCTGTATAATACATTAGATGGCAAAGTACTCTTCCACCAGAATGAACAGAAAAGGGATATACATGGAAGCTGCTAGAAACAGTGTGTGTAAAGTGTGTAAATATAATTATAGTAAAGAATGCCATAGAAGTGTGTAGAGATGTACAAATGAAAGTATTAAAAAGAATGCTTGATTGAATGATGAAGTGAAAGAAACTGTGAATATGTTTGTATTTGTGCAGGTATGTATGTATAGATAGATAGATAGATAGATAGATAGATAGATAGATAGATAGAACACAATTTGGAAATAAACCTCTGTTTGGTTATCAAAGACAGACACTCGCAGATGCAGAACTTGTATTATACACATTAGAAAACTACAACATTACATTACTTTTTGACATAATTGCCATTCAAATTGAGGCACTTTTCATAACGTTTTATGAGGTTTTAAATTCCTTCTGCAAAAAAATATCCCGCCTGGGAATGAAGCCACCCTGTAACACCATCATGAAGAGCATTGTCATCTTCAAAGCAGTGCGATGCAAGCCACTGTTTCATTTAAAAAACTGGTTCATTTTCAATTGATCTAGTGGAATGAGTCAACTGCAACACAACCTTCTCCTTCCACACCTCACTGCCTACTGAACTATTGTGCACGGTTGCCATAGGACGAATGTTGCTATCCCCACCTATTTCTTGCACATGCTCAAACGGAGGTTTATTTCCAAATTGCCCTCATAGATAGGTAATAGGTAGATAGGTAGACAGACAGACAGACAGACAGACAAACAGACAGACAGACAGACAGACAGACAGATGTAGAGATGCAAAGAAATTAGAATGAGATTTGAATAAAAGTAGTGAAATATTTTGGAAGGAAACTGAAATGAAGGACAGCTGAAAATAGTTTAGAGATTAATATGGAAATGATAATAAAATTCAGTATGGAACTAAAGAAAAAACTAAAATGGTTGGTACCATAGAGAGGGGGAATGATGAAAAGAATGTCATAACTGCTTTGAAAGTGTTGAAAAACAATAAGGTTACAGGAGCAAATGTACAATTGGAGAAAACTCAAAATATCAAAGTGGTTGGCTTAGAAGGTGACTACGTAAGTTATTCAACATTAACACGCACATGAAGATTGCTTCTGTGTTTCACAATAGGAAGAATGAAGTTATTGTTCCCCTGTTCAAAGAGGAAAAATGTTAAACATAACATTGGCTGAGAACACAAATGATCTGCAGTGAATATTAGATGATTTTATAGAAAACATGGATCTGACTATTAATTCTGTTTGATGGGGAAAATGGACTGAACAATTGCAAGCTATAAACAAATGAACTTGTATAGACTGCTTGCTAAACTCAGGAAGATGAAAATAGGAGAAATGGAAATAGTGATAGAAAAATAATGGGCAGGATGCAATCTATTGTACAGAAATAATGTTTGTCACTTATTTATACAGAAATTGGATAGGTTAAGAGAAATATACAAGTTCAAGATAGCGTGAATGGAATGCTTAGGAAGCATGTGTGATAAAATAATAAAATGACTCATCAATGTGACTGGATACTAAATGAGTGGTGCTAAATATAAAAAGAAGAGCTCAAGATGAAAGAAATATGTTGATTAGTTAGGTTACATAGACCATAATAAAGGTCAGCTTTGAAATTTTTTAAAGGTTTATTTTTCTTTATGACAATAAGTTGAACTCTCATCTCCCAGCTGTTTACAAGTTTCCCTCAGATTTCTTCTGGTGACATTTAGATGGCATTTTAGGTTTCTGTTACATTTGGAGGTGGTTAAGAATGCTATCATTGGGGTATGTGTCTTATTTTATAAAATTCTTCAAAGTCTACCTGGTAGCCCACATTTACCAGTGTAAAAAAAATAAGTAGCCAAGATACTTCTATGCTAATTCCCCACGTTGTTGTATTTCTGTATTTTTCTATTTTCTGTATTTTCTGTATTTTTCTATTTGTATAGTATCTGTTTTTTAAATATGCTGTGAACCGCCCTGAGTCCTATGGGAGAAGGGCGGTATATAAATTAAACTTGAATTGAATTGAATTGAATTCTTCACCTTCTCAATGTTTCATAGTGCTGTTTTTATAATTTTAAAAGTTTTAATCCTAAATTATTCTGATTTTAATGCTTACTTTTTATTGATGATATTGTACATCAACCAGAGCCCCTGTGGGCAGTTAAGAAATATGAAATATACTGTATAGAAAATTTCCCTATGAGACTTAATGTAATGTGGGAAACCAAGGAAAGTACAGATCACTAGATATGACTATATAAGAAGAGACTACATACTGACACACACATTGTCCATGAAAATATCTCCTTTAGAATAATTTCTAAAACAAATTAGTTTTCCTTTTACTTGAATGAAAAGTAGTACAAAAATACACAGGAGAAATTTTGGACTGGGACTGATTTATAAGGATCTTCACATCTCAAGCCACCAACCTGACAATGATATGCTAGGTCTACTCCTCTTCTATACCTCCTATTCATCTGCCATTCTGGAACAACGACATAATGGGAAAGAAAGAAGAATGCACACACATACTGTAGAACTCCAAAAGATAGGACAGTGTTCAATGGATAACTTTGCCTACTAAACAATGCTTACTAAAATTGAACTCAGTCATGGCCAAGCATTTTTCCACAACTCTTGTCTCCAAACCTATAGAAGCTACATGTCAAGAATCAGAACTTGTTTAAAAAATTCAGAGTGTATTATTTTTAATTTATGTAACCTCCAAACTGCAGTACCTCAAGAAGCATTGTATAACTGATCTGAGAAGCTGACTCCAAATACCTGACAGGTAAGACTTTTCTGGAAAGGTTTCCAGAAAAATATATATCCTACAAAGGTGTATTATTACAATTAGCATTTTTATCTCTATATGCATAATATGCACAAGTACATGGACATTATTTTTGTGATGTGGAAAAAAATCTTGATTTTTCTGTGCACTTGGAAGAGTACTTTCAAAACAAGTCAAAATTTGAAGGCATGGAGCTTCCGGTGGTGAGGCTTCGCCGATGGAGGCTTTCTTTTCAGCCTCCTGCCCGGGACTGCGTCAGAGCTGTCAAAACAGCGCGGATCAGCTGTTTTGTGGCTTGGAACTCCCTCCCCGGGCGAAGGGGAGAGAGTGAGTTTGGTTCAGATAGGGGTTGAGTTCCCTAGTCTCCCCAGGAGTGATCCTGGGGGGATGAAGGTGAGAACTCCCCCGGAGTCTGGACCTCTTCTCCGCAGCTCGGAGTGTCTTCGCTCTTCGGAGCGAGGCTAGACGTCGCTGCCACTGCTGCTACTTTGTTTCTGCTTGTGAGTAACTTTTGAACAGATGGAACCTGACGGGATTTTTTTTTTTGCTTTAGTTAAATGGTGACTTTAACTCAAAGATTTTATTGGGATTTTCGCTATTTGTTATAAGTGAAAGTGAGAAGAAAATGGCCACGTAAGCGCTGTTTCTTTGTAACAAAAGGAAAACTTTCACTTTCTTACCGGTGGTGGAATGATGCATTTTAAAGGATTTTAAAGAACTTTTCTTAAGTCAAGCTTTTTAAAGCTAATTTTTGCTTTTGTGAGTTTTAAAAATAATTTGGCAGAATGGCTACAAAACGTACTGGAGTTTCTGCATTGCCTAAAACAGCTATTTCCTCTCCTGTTGTGCAAATTCAACAACAAAAACCTAGATCTCCCCAACTATCACCACCTCCCTCCATTACACTTAAAGATTTGCAAGAGGCCTTAGCTAAGTCCTCATTACAAACTGTGAAACAAACAGAAGAACTTTTGGATAAGAAAAATAAGGAACTCTGTGAAAATATATCACATATTTTTGAAGGACTAGCAATTCATATTGATCGTGTAGAGGGAAGGGTGGATGATCTAGTGGAGAAAATGGAAGGAACAGAGGACAGACTTGAGAAAGTAGAAGAAGGTGTGGAGAACTTACAAAATGATATGGTGATGACACAATTTAAAGAAATGGAATTTGCCCTGAGAATCAGGGGGCTTAAAATTTGAATTTGAATTTGAATTTATTATATTTATACCCCGTCCTTCTCCCGGAGGACTCAGGGCGGCTTACAGCCAGTTTAAAAACAGTTTGATACAAATACAAAATATAAAATTTAAAGAGGATTTAAAGAGGATTTACAAGAGAAACTTAACCAGGAAGTTGTTACAGCTTTGGCCCTGGTATTGAAGTGCAACCCTGAGGTGATCTGTGGAGAAATAGAAAAAAATTATAGAATCAATTCCTGGGTTGCACGTCAGAGAAACATACCTAGAGATGTGGTTGTTTACTTTACCACAAGAGTACGTCGTAATGAAATTATACAGCTCTTTTATCAGCAGAGATTTCAAATTGCTGCACAAGACATTATACTTTTAAAAGAAATACCTTCTAAGATTTTAAGAAGAAGAAAAGATTTTACTTTTTTG
>NW_015387594.1:78628-95510 GCF_001527695.2 Protobothrops mucrosquamatus
AGGGGAATTATAAAAATTGATGTATTTACATTTTATAGATAAATACTTATTGTATTGATAAGAGGAGATGCTCGGCTGGTATCCCAAATTGCACTCGAGGAGGTGGTAAGAAAGGAGAGGGGATGTAGATAGGTGGTAAGGAGGAAGGTGGAGAGGTTGGGGGTTAGAGGGAGGAAGGAAAGGAAAGTGGATGAGGGTGAAGGCATGGCGGGGACCACTGAGCATCTCTGAAAATGTATTGATTTGGATTATTTTTTCTTTTTTGTTTATGTACGTAAATGCATCATAATCTTTGTTGTTTAATTATAAAAATTAATAAAAAATTATTTAAAAAAAAATTTGAAGGCATGGAGCAAAACTATTTTTATTAGAATATTGGAAACAACATTGGCCAATAAGTCTTAAAGAAGTAAACATCAAACAATTTTGTCTATGGAGATTCTCAATCATGCAGGACATAGTTATCCCAAAGGAGCTTCTTAAAAGACAATTGGACTTTCTTGGTGTTTTTCCTTGAAAATGTTTCACTTCTCATCCAAGAACTGAATTTCCTACAATTTTGAAATTACCACACTTGCTTGAAGTGTAAAATTTTCTGGCCTACAGAAAACCTCTGCCTGTAGAGTAACTACTTCAGTACTTCTAGGCACCAGAGATAAAGGAAGCTTCATGAAATTTACTCAGGTTTTCTAATGGGGTGGTGATGGATGGTAGCCTACAAGACATGATTTGTGGTCCTACAGGGAGTTGCATTAGATAGCCTAAAATATCCATCCAACTTGAAATATAAAATCCTAACAGGACAGTATGAATGTCCTCCTGAAAAATATGAAGTGAAAAATGTGTGTGTGTGTGTGTGTGTGTGTGTTTGTGCATAGTACCTGAACACAATCCATCCTGAGAGAAATGAGTTGGTATAATGATAATGGTTTACTTACCATGAAGGAAGCCCAGAAGTACATGGAAAACATTGTAATGTACAGTCAGTTTACTCGTGGTCATTTTTTTCTGTGCTTTTAATTGGAATAAAACATCTTCAAAGGCACACACAAACCATAAAGAGTGTGCAAATGCAAACCTAGGCAAAACTGTCAAATTTCCAGAAAGAGCACCTTGGAAAAGGGAGACTTTAACAAGGAGATTTGCCCTTCGGGAATGATTAGGAGGCATTAAATTAATGCATCACCTTGAAATATTTAGAGAACAGTGTCTGAATTACAAAGGAGGGAAAAGAAACCTACATAAATTGAACAATGGAGACAAAAAAGAAATCTGCTAAAGCAAACGCTCCTCATCTCCTCAAATTGTCCTTTCCAGTCCAGGACTTGAAATCATCTCAGTTGGTTTGACGGCATTCCCATAACATAAAATACAATAAATTGGCGCTTTCCATGAAGTATCTTCCTCATGCGTGTGTGTCTGGCTGGTGCTTCAGCAGCCTGTATGTCAATCTGCTCCGAAAGTGGCAAGACAGGCAAAATTAGTCTGTCAACTTTGACAGGCATCAGCTACAGTTTTCACGCACAGTGGGAGAAGGAAAAGCAAGAAAATTATAGGAAACTCAACTTGCTCTGCACATGCGTGTTTTCTCTCTCCTTCTTAATTAAAAGTTGCCTCCCATTAAGTCTACTGTAAGCCCTTCATATATATAACAATAGCTCTAAACTGGTCGACTGTCTTCATTTCTTAGAACAGCTGCTTACCATTTTTATTAATAAAATAGATTTCTTTTCCCACTTTTAGATTAACACGAGGTTTCATTTAATTACTTTCACACACCATTATGCCATAAAAAAAATTACATATAGTTAGCACTGCCTGAATATTTATGAGCATTCCCACATCACCACTAATACATAAATAAATAATACAGACAGAATTCCGGTGGGCAAAAATGGAAGTTTAATCATCTCTCAAGGGAGACAATGTCATAGTTTCTTCTGCCTCCTGCACTGCAGTGGGGGGAGGGGGGTGATGGGGGTCCTCTTCTCTCCAGATCAAAGGAGGAAACCAGAAATTGCCCTGCTTGACCTGCAGACTGTCACTCTGCTTGAGTAAATTGCAGAAATAGAAATTTCCTCCATTCAGCTTGTAAGTTGAACAGTAGGGCAGGGATTTTTGACACAGCTATGATATTGCTAAATTAATGGACACTAGAACCAACCTTCCTCATTTTTAAATTGCTTTTTGGGTCTATTTATCTTTGCAGTTAAAGAGAGACTTATTGTTTTGGAAAAGATAAGCACTCATGATGATGATGATGATGATGATGATGATGATGATGATGATGATGATGATGATGATGATGATGATGATGATGATGAACTACATTTACCGGTAATCTGAAACTACATTTAATTTGAAACATTGCATATTTCTACTGGTATTTGTTAACTCACAACAAAGTTAGAATTATAAAAAAATATTCAAATAGAAAGTATTACTTTTTTTTACTTTTGAAAGATTAAAAAATGAAAACCTTTTTTTTTAAAAAAAATACTAATCTGTATTGTGGGATCACAGTCTGAAGCTTTGGACTGTGATTGCTAGGATTTTTTTAAAAAAATCTATGTTTCCACTGATTTTTTCAATTTATAAACAAAAGATTTCCAGTATAACTCTTTTCCTGAAAAAAAAAATTCCAAACTTGTTTGACAAGGCAAGAAATTGAGAATTAAATACAAACTGGAAAAGGTGGGAGGATTTACAAATATCTACAATGGAAGAACAGATGATGAAGCTGAAGGAATTGGTGGAGATGGTGAAATTGACAACTTTGATTGAAGAAAAGATTATTTCTACTTGAAAATCACTTTTAGATTTTTGGTGAAAAACTGAAAGATATGAAATATTGATTTTGAGAATAGATGATTAGAATTATATGGACTTATATAATAATGTAGACAAACTTTAGAATAAGAGTTTGAGATATAGTATATCAATTCAAATTAGTACCAAAGAAAGTTAAAGTCAATTCTTTTTCTATGTTTTTTATTTTTTACTTTTCTTTTTGTACTTCTATCCTCTTTTTTGATTTTCTTTTCTTCTGAAACATTTTTTTTCTATTTTTTAATTTTCTGTTTTTGAAAAATCAATAAAGTTATTTAAAAAGATAAACAAAAGATTTAAAAAGACAAACAAAGCACAGAATGAAGTGATTAGCAAGCAAATAAATCCAATGCAAAATTGGTGAAGCATACTAAGCAAAGGAATGCAATGCACTGTCCTTCTTGTCTGGCTAATTTTCATCTCCCTGGGACTATCCAGTTACTTTTAAAAGTCTACTTGGGAAGTATAGCAAACTGCAATATGCTCATGGAAGCAATAATAGCTATTTGAAATTTAGCCTTCCATTTCCTAGCCTCAAGTTTTGCTTCAGGTCAAGCTCAAGGGAAAGAGCTTGAAAACAGAACTAGGTCACAAATAAGTTTTCATAAAAGGAAGGGTGCTTGCTATGCTGAGGAGTTTACATAAGAAGTGTTGTTTTTTCACAGGCTCTTTCCAAACCATTTTACAAACCCATGGAGGTTGAGTGTGGTTGTCTACTCCTGTTTCTGCCCTCCAGATGTTTCCTAGAAAGAGAAGGAAGGAAGGAAGAGAAGGAAGAAAAGTATACAGCAATCGTTTCCCCTCCTTCAGCTTTCACTCTGATTACTCACACAGGGTTATCTGTTTTGGTTGCCCAGTTTATTTCTTTCTAACTCCACTTGTTTGTTTGTTTTTTGAAACCCTAACCAAACTCCCATTTTTCTTCTGTTCCCTGCATTTCTCCAAAATTTGTAGGAAGTCCATATCCATCAATGGGATCACTTAGTTCATTCTGCTTTTTGGATCTAGGACCAAACCTAAGTATTTCTTGATTGTTGGTCTGATGTTAATCTTGGAGTTCGTCTATGCTCATCAGGGTGCTGATTGCTGATTTTAGTCTTTTTGTTCCTTTTTTGGCTTGTTGATTGTCTCTTTTCCATAGTATACTGATATTGTTTGTGTCTATGTGTCTATTGATGGCTAATTTGTCAGAGTACCAGTATCAACATCCAGCTTGAGAATCCCCCAAAAAAACTCCAGGTTCATTCTGTTTCTGAAAATCTTACTGTTTATTAAATACACTGCATGGTAATGTCAAAGCAAAACTAATTCTGAGGTTCCCAGAAATCGGTTCATAGAATTAAACAATAATTTCCCCAGCCAAATACCCAACTTTTCATGTAGTCCATATAAACAATTTCACTTTGTTATGGGAACCATCTGCTTCTTCTCCACACTTGCTGCGGTGTCCTTGGAAAGGTTTCAGGCTCTCAAGGTCTTCAGCGGAATCATAGAGGTTTTGTTTCTCCATCTAACCCTTTCTAAAGCAAAACCTCCCTGTTCTTATGCTAATGGCAAGTTGAAATGAAGACATATGTAGCTGCCAAAGTTTCATTCTTGACAACCAGGCTTCTAGAAATTCTCTAGCAGTTTTGGACTTGGCTTGGCCTAGGTTGGTCACAGTTTCCCAATTGAAACTACAATTAACTCTTTCCAGCTGCAAGAAAACAACCAAGCTTCCTCTTCCCACATACTGTATGTTGTTACCTGAACATGGTAAGTGGCAGAAAGTATATTGAAAGATGTATCACAAGTGGACTAGAAACTATATAGACTGCAAATGCTGTGTAATGACGATCTAGAGTGTAATAAATTTATCTTACTTATTTGAAGTACTTTGACACTATATACAATGTGGATTTATCCCAGTGGTTCATTTAATTCCAGAAAGTGAGGCTAGAAAGGCAATTAAATTCACAGGCACCCTACCCTAGCTGAACAATATATTTTCCCTCATTGGCCAACACACTGACACTTCTTATTTATCATTGTATCATTGGCATCATCAAGATAATTGTTTCCAACTTTCATGCCTGCATTCTTGAAAGATCTCTTGTCAAACCTGTTTCTGTATAACTCAGACTATGCTTGTGAAATGGAGAGCCGGATGAGCCTGCTGTCGAAAATAAAGAGAAAAAGAAGAAAAAAAGAAAGAAAAAGAAAAAAGGAAGGAAGGAAGGAAGGAAGAAAGAAAGAAAGAAAGAAAGAAAGAAAGAAAGAAAGAAAGAAAGAAAGAAAGAAAGAAAAACAGCCCTAAAAATAAAATGGAAAAATGTTCAGATCCATTATAATTTCTGCACACAGGCTGTTGTTTTTTTTTAATAAAAACAAAAATTGTCATTTTGCCCCTGGGCTATTTCCTAAGACCAGATGGATGTTGCCTTCAGGGAATGGAAGAACCTGTCACCAGAGAACTTTGCCCATCTCTCCTGGATGCTTGAAAGAAGTCACCTCAGGCCAGGTCAGATGCTTCTCTTTCCCCTGAATAGTTATCACTCTGTCTTCACCCATTTCCATATTGTCACTGAGAAACCCAGACAGTCTAGGTAGACAGAAGTATATACTGCCAAACAGGTACTTCCAACCTGCTATGAGAGTCAGGATTGCATCCTCCATTATGAGTCAAACACTTTTGACAGGGAAGGCTGCCTGAAAGACAGCCAGAAGTCTCATGCAGTAAAACTAGCAGGACCCAGAAGCCCCACAAATTTGGCCTCATTGACCAACAAACTATGTATCCACGATGAAAGATGGCATTGCACCGCATTTATTAATGAGAAATCGGAGTAGGGTAGATCTGTGTCTGGATCCTGTAATAAACAAGGATAAAAAGAAACAATGAAGTAGGGTACTACAAAATACTCTAATTTGTGAATAGGACAACCCATGTATGAAAAATGTGCTGGTTATTTATTACAGTCATTTTTACTCTTTCTTCTAGATCAATACTACCAAGATGACTTACGCTCAGATATATATATGGCTGGCTGGCTGGGTGTGTACATGCACTCACACACATATGCATACACTCACAAACAATAAGAGTCTTTCCCACAGAAGAGATGATGGTAAAGTCTCCATCCAGGAGTGATTGAGAAAAATACAGATAATCTGGCTTTTGGGATGATCATCACAGGCATTCTAATCTCTTATTTTATAGAGTCTATGTGATTAAAATTCTCATGTTGTGGTGGCAAGATCAATAACTAAGGATGGGCAACAATGTTTCTTATATTATATACAATTGTGATAATCTTGATTTTAATCTCCTCACCAACCCACAGGTACAGGGAGCCATAGCTTCTGGTTACATTTCTAAGGAAATATAAAATAAATTGGGTAGGATTCAGAGGGCAATTGTTCATAGAAAGCTAATATTGGATGAAATGGTCACCTTTGCCTCTATATGCCACTTGTGCTCTAGATGCAGTGCATCTTATCACAGCAAGATCCTTCACACCAGGGAAACAATGAATTGCACCTCAATGCTGTACACAAGTGCTCAGAAGCTACTTTGAAAGCAAATTGGACTGACATTCTGCTTTACTAGATAGAAGCAGAGTACCACAGTGCTTCACAGAGCAGCCTTAAAGGATGCTTGGGTCAAAATGAAGAATCCCTTTGAAATTTAACCCAGTCCTCATACAAACTCATAGCAATCCTACAGGTAAATCCATATGTAAGTAGAGGGTGATGTTGAGAATTGATGATGATCCTGCTGGCCCTGGCTCCAATAATCAACTAGAGTGTTTTTGCCATTTCTTAGACTAAACTAAACTGTATCCTAGAGCTATGCAAAGAACTAGCTGGAACATGAAGGTGCTTGTCAGCCCACCATTTTTCATACTCATGCATACACTTGTAAACAAAAACAGCAACCAATAATAAAGTCTATGCACATTCTGTACACAAGTTTTTCTGTTGTACATCCAGACTTAAAAAACAGGCTGAAGGTACAGCAAGAATTGCTCATTGAAGTTTTGGAATTTACCATGGTTGATGTGTTTACAAATTGGTGGAAGTATTGCTGAAAGATGTGATCTGAAGAAAGAAAGGAGGGACCTCAAGATGTGAGAATTTGAAACAAGAGCATCCACAGAAGATTTTGTGGAGGTGCAGAAATATTTACACAAACAAACACATCCATCACTGTTATTGAAATATGACAGAGAAATTGCATGAGAAAGTAGATGTAAAACATCAAAGAAGTAATCACAGTAAAACAATAAGGTGAATTATGGAAAATTGTACTGTAACGTGAGGGAAAATTGATATAGAAAGTTTATAGATGTTATGTAACTCTGTTAATGATTACCAAGATAGACAAATCATATAACACCAAGCTATATGAACAAAAAAAGAACATTTCAGCACATGTGAGGGTCATCCAAAAATAACCTTCTCAAAAGTACTGGAAGAAAATACACCAAAGCATTGAGAATTTTTTAAATATAAAATTTGAGCTGAAACCACAAATATATTTATTAGAAGTAATCCAGAAAACATAAATGAAAGGTATTACAATTTACTGGGATATACAGTTGACAATTATAGGAACAAATCTGGTAGAACATTGGAAAAATTTGCCAATGATATAGAATTGGGACACCAAAATTAGAGAATATGCAGCAAGAGTAAAAATTATAGTGTATACTCATAATAGAGACTTAACTAAATTAAAACAGGAATGGCTCTATTATATATATACAACACATTGTGCAGAAAGGCAAATTCAGACATTTCAAATTAAGAGACATTTATAGAATTAATTATTCTATAAATAAGATTATTTAAATACATACTTGCAATAACCTCCATCATTTAACATTCAAAAATATTTAGGTAGTAGTTAGTGGATGAAGAAATAAATGGAAGGAAAAGGGAGAATGGGCTAGCAAAATATTTTTAAATAGTATTTTTACTTATGATTTATTAATAGTTGTTTATCTTTTATTTTGCTTTTTATATCTTTATTCTTGGGTGATTTCTCCTTAACTAATCTGACATTTATGCAATAAAAAGTTTTAAACATGTAAAAAGTCTTTCTGTTGCCATTGTCACTTTCTTCACCCACCCACCCCAAATAGTGATAGATTTGGGGCTTGTCAAAAGAGGTTTTTCCTACTGTTAGCTGAAGAAGTCTGCAATATGAAATCTTTATTATTATTATTTTTGTGTGTACATAGGATTTGATCAAAATCTCTTCAGGCATTTAATTCCTATTTCCATGGCTGGAACAGATTTTTATTTTTTACTTCTTTAAATACCCTTTCCTTCTTTAAAAAAAACCCTTTTCTATTATGGCAACTCTTCATTTATTCTTTTTCCCTCTGAATGAAACGTTTGTTTGTTTTTTATTTAACCCAAGACTTTTCATCAAAAATCCAATATCCTTTTTATTGTATGCCAAATGTGGGAAAGTCGCGACTCCCCAGATTTTGCTGAACTTCGGCCTCTGGCATCCCCAACTCATAAGAGAAGCAACAGTTTACAGGTATCCTAAACACCTCTCTGTCTCTCTGTCTGTCTCTCTCCCTCCCTCCCTCCCTCCCTCCCTCTCTCTTTACACACACACACACACACACACACACACACACACACACACACAGCACACAATATATATTATCATTAATCACAATGGTATATTTAGCAAAAACAGCATATCTCCTGTAGGAAACAAATATTTCCATCTCACTCTCGTATTTCATTCTTGTCTGCATCTGGAGTACTCAAGGATGCAGCTAAAGATTTAAGGCACCTTTTCTTATTCAAGCTTAATAGAAAAACAGCTTTAAAAAGTTTCCAATGATAGTCTCAAGGATAGGAATCTAAAGGCAAATAAAAATAAATAAATATGACAGGGGAAACAATGTGATTTTTGAATACTTAATGTTGCCATTCTTATTTTGCTAGTCTTCCATCAATATTTTAACAGAAAAGAGAAAGGAAAATTACAGCACAGGGTTACACATGGAGCCAGAAAAACTAAAGGTCAAGTTATTCAGCCAAATTGTTTTATGGGCAATAACAGTTAAAAGGCCTATGGATAGGTCAAAGGGACAGTTAAATGTATCCTGATTCTGTAGCAGTCTATTTTCATCATCTTTGTAAATTAAGATAGGCAATAACTGCATTATTACATTGATTTACCATCCCTCCTCTCCAAAGGACATACTTTTTATCTTCCCAAAAATGTTACTAGAAAGTGGTGGATCCTCAAATCACCCAGAAAACTTTATGGTCATAGAGGGTTTGGATGCCTTCCCTGATCCTAGTCCAGTGGTGGGATTCAGCCAGTTTGTATCACTTTGGCAGAATGGACTTCTAGAAGCAGCATCCACAAAGAGAACCGGTTGTTCACATATTTGAATCCCACCACTGTCCTAGTCCAATGGTCCACAATTGGTTGTCCCTCATGAGGAATATCGTATAATCTACTTATCCTAATCAATAGAACAGGTTGGGCAATAGGGACGAAATCCCTAAATCATTGTCCTTAACTCTGAACTTCTGAGCCCCTTTATTCTCAATCAGAAATGAATGTAAGATCTACATCACAATGAGCACTGCAAACTCATAACTAATGTAGGAACTTTTGCCTTGCTAACTAGTAATGTCATGGCTAAAACATACCTGTTGCTATAAAAAAAAATTAGAGGGCAATATGGGAAACCCCTAATTCTATGTCTCTTCTGGTTTCGTCTCATAGGGCCAACTATGAGGTTTATGCAAGAGCTATGGCCTGAAGAAAAAGAAATGTACGCTTTTAAATGTATATTTACATTTATATACATTATATACATTTACAAAATGTCTGTTAGAAGCTTTGGTCCACCAAGCTCAATATTTTCCAAGCAGATTTGTAAGATCTGCCCAGGATTACAGACAGGAGCTCCCACTAGACATTTCAAAAACTGAGCATCAGAATTTCTTCATGCAATGTAGAGCTATGACTGAGCTACAGCCCTTCCCCATTTTAAAGCCAATAACTCCTTGCTTTCTCCAGTGAGCAATATCTACTCTCTTATTCTCTTGTGCATCTGGAGAAAAATTAATGGCCTGTGGGTGGTTATCAGTTCCTTTGCCAAAAATCTGTTGAATGCAAGTAATCGATCAAGTTTCATCCATATCTCTTATCCACTACCCAAATGGCAATTAAGCCCATTTCCTCACTGGAAGCTGTAATCCTTTATTTATCTGGCACTAAAATGATTAGCTCTTTTAAAGAATTGCAAGATGGTTTAATCAATACAAATGCTGTTTATATCATTCCAATAATGATCCATTATCTGTTCTAATCAGATTCTGGAGTGCCCTCAGAGTATGAAGGCATTTTAGGGAAAAAAAATAAGCATAATAACTTCCATAATGGGGGCATTAAAAAGCTGAAGATCTCTCTCCCCCCCACACACACACACCCTCTTCTTAGCAGTAATATTGACCACATTATCTTGCTATTCTGAAAAATGACAGGAGGAGGAGAAAGAGTGCAAAACTGTTTATGGAGAGGCTTACCTGAAAAATAATAATAAAACCCCACCATAATATCTGTTCAATATACAGCTAAACATATGCAAAAGAATATTAAGAAAAAAGTAACTGGAAACTTCTTTTTTTTTAAGAATCCTCTAATGCTCACAGCAGAAATGGAAGCCATTTGCTAAGTGTGTAGTAGAAGAGCTTTTCATCTTTCCAGTTCACACCAGTTCGGCAGAACTGGTAGGTAATTTTTTTTGTTGCCCAGGCCCAGAATGGACTTCTGGAAGTGGCATCCAAACAGAGAACTTGTTGTTCACATATTTGAATCCCACCACTGGGGAAGAGGCATGAAGGTGGAGGTGAGGGGTGCTGAAACCAATACCAGGCGCTATTAGTTTCTCTTCAGAAACTGGTTGGACTTCCTTGGGAGAGAATCATGGTCAGCCATCCCAGATAAATCAGACAGGAAACAGAACTAGATGAACTAATTTGACTTCATCATAAAGCTACATTAACAGAACCTTCAGAAGTCTGAAATATGTAAATAAAGATTCAATTATCCAGGCACAAAAGTATCTTAAAAGGTTAAATCATGGCAATTGGACCAAGGTTTATTAAAACAGAGACATTTTGTTATTTATTCAAGGAACTTCTTCAGTCAAAATGAAAATTTGGGTAGGCAGAGAGAATTTTTGAAGAAGTTACTTTGATGAGTAAGGAAAATCTCATTTTTAATAAACTTTGGTTCAGTTGCCATGATTTAACCTTTTAAGATACTTTTGGCCTGGATGATTGAATGATTGAATCTTGAAGATGATTGAATCTTCACTTCACTTCACTTTTCATTTTGGGAGAAACCCCCTGCACTCTGTATAGCAAGAGTTGGTTCTTTCCAATGACTATCTGACTCTCTGCCTACCCAAATTTTCATTTTGACTGAATAAGTTACTTGGTGAGTAACAAAATGTCTCAGTTTTAATAAACTTTGGTCCAGTTGCTATGATTTAACTTTTTAAGATATCTAAGTCTGAAAGTGCAAACTTCTCACCCACCACTTTTAACTGTTTGATCCATTATGGCAGGTCCTTTCTCAGTTTCTTTCTTTGATCCTTAAGTGATTATGGCCTCTACCCCTCTTGTCTAATTCTTTCTCCAAACAAAATAAGAGCAAAACTGTGTGAATGGACAGTTTGGACAACGACAGGATGTCCAATTTCTTAAGATTTTTTTTTAATCTTAGGTTTACTCCAACCAAATCAATCTAGTGATATGCTTGCTTTATATTTTCTGGAATTTCCAGCCACTGTATCAGTGGATCAGTGTAGAAATTAAAAACTATTTTCAAAATACACATAGTCCTAATGATCATAATTGAGCCAAAAATTTCTGTTGCTGAGACATTTGTTAAATGAGTTTTGCCCATTTTATGATTTTTTTTACCATAGTTGTTAAATGAATTAAGTTAGTAACACAATGGATAAGTGAATCTCACTCCCCCATTGACTTTGCTTGTCAGAAATTTGCAAAAGGTGATCACATAAACTTGGGACACAGCAATGTTCATAAATATGAACCAGTTGCCAAGCATCTGAATGTTGATCACATGACCATGGGGATGCTACAATGTATGAAAAAAGGGCTATAAGTTATTTTTTTTAATGTTGAATGGTCTCTAAATGAACTGTTGTAAGTCAAGAACTACCTGTAGTCATATTTATATGATTTTATTAATACTATTATTGAATTATCTACTGAGAATAGGATAACTACATACACCTCTGCAGCCTTGTATCCTTTTCTTACCTTACCTTAAAATGTATAAAAAATAACCAAACACACACTCACACAGAAACACACTCATACACCATCACATTTAAATCAATAGCCTGGGGATCATGAATAGGTTGGCTCATCAATCATTTGTACCATACAAAGTATTATTCTATTGTCAAAGATTTGTAATAACTTGAGGAATCAAAGTTTAGGAGGTCTGAATAAATTGGGATAAAGATTAGGGAATACTAGATAAAATAGCAATAACACTTAGACTTATATACTGCTTCACAGTACTTTACAGCCCTCGCTAAGTGGTTTACAGAGTCAGCATATTGCCCTCAACATCTGGGTCCTCATTTTACTGACCTTGAAAAGATGGAAGCCTGAGCAACCTTGAGACAGTCAGGATCGAACTCTTGGCAGTGAGCAGTCAGCCTGCAATACTCCTTTCTAACCACTGCACCACCTTGGCTCTTCTATGTGGAGGAAAGCATCATTTATTATTAGGTCATTTATTCTAGGAAACAAATGCCATGTAATGTATAAAATGATCTTCAAAGCAGTCTTAATTTTAATTCTAATTCAGCAATAAGCATCATTGAGTTCAATGGATTTACACTTTTTTGAAGGGGAATTTAGGGTCACATCATTCAGTTGTTCATTTGAAGTGACACAGAACAAAGTTAAGCTTATGTTATATGGAAAGGTAAATCTGCTTTTAAAAAATATTTTTGCATATTGAAACAAAAATGTACTAAGGGATCCATGGAAAATAAAGAAATCTGCAAATGTCTTGTTAATACAGTGGTATTTGACTAGCCCTTAACTCCTTTTTTGTCTCTTTCTGTGTGTTTTGGGCTCTCAAGTAGTAACTTATATTAATATCTTAATATTACTTGCTTTGAACAGAGCCTTTCAGTGATACAGAAGAAAGAAGGAAAAATACAGTCTGAATTATGTATAAACTGAAGATGAATTTGCACTGTGGAGTCCTTGGTGCTCTCTGAGTTTGGTTGTTTGCTTGTGGATGTTTCATTACCTGACTAGATATCATCATCAGTGCTAGTGAGTGTGGCAGCACTGATTTCATTACCTAGTCTGAGAGGGATTTGGCTGAAGCACAGCATCAGCAGGACAGCCCTCAGGCTTCAGGTGGAGAAAGCATGCAGCTGCAGCCAGTCAGTGACGAGGAAGAGGAACTGCCTTCTGCACCTGATCCAAGAACATGTAAGGCAGAGAAAAGGCAGGAGCAAAGAAGGTCAGCCAGATTACTTGTGAGGAGAAAGCCTCGTCCTTCTTGATGGGCTGCACCAGAAGCTGGCTATTTAGTACAGCAGACAGATAGAAGTGATGCTGGGAACAATGTCTTCATTTCCTAGCTGTGTGTTTTCTGGTAGTTGTAATTCTTGCCTTGCTTTGGATTTTACACTGTGCCTTGACTTGGATCATGCCTTGTGAAACTTTCAAGTGGACTGATTGGCAATTGTTTTGTGGACTAGCATTAGTCTGCTTGTGGCTGGACTTCATTGGGACAGTTCTGGGTTTTTGGTGAAGGGAGTTGCAGGGGAATATTAGTAAAGCCACTAAACCACAGTTATGTGTGTGTGAGTGGGACAGCACAGTAGACTACCTGGAAGTTACAATTTGTTCAGAATATGCAGTGTCAGGCATCCCTAGGTTTGCCCATGCTATATCCCGGTTATGTGAGCTGCACTGGCTTCCATTTTTTTTCCAGGTATAATTTAAATCATTACCTTTAAAATCATACATGGCACAGGACCACACCCTGAGGATGTTTGTCCATCTCATTAGATTGGATAGGTTTTTTTTTTTTAAAAATAAAGCATTTAGCTGTGGTGGCACAGTGGTTAGAATGCAGTATTGCAGGGTAATTTTGCTGACTGCCAGCTGCCAGCCTTTCGGCAATTTGATTCTCATGGGCTCAAGGTTGACTCAGCTTTCCATCCTTCCGAGGTCAGTAAAATGAGGACCCAGATTGTTGGGGGTGATATGCTGACTCTGTAAACCGCTTAGAGAGGGCTGTAAAGTACCGTGAAGTGGTACATAAGTCTAAGTGCTATTGCTATTTCCCTATTTACTGTATATTTAGTTGACAAATTTGCATTGGAAAAGTTCAGAGGTGTGAACATTGATAGATAATTGTGTTACAATTCTCACAGCTGCTTGCATTAATGTGAGAGCCAAACAAATTTCTTCCTCTTCTTAGCCACAATATTATTTTTTGAAATGTGTGACAAGGAACCATTGTGGTCATACTGACAGAGAAAATTGTCATGTGATGGATCTACAAATCATGCTGTTACTTGATGAACTTGGAATAACTTTGACTGCTATTTAAAGTAACTTAGGGGTACAAAAGCAGATTTTGTTTTGTCTTCCTTCCATCCATAACAATATTACAGAATAAAGGAAATGCCTATACAAAAAAAAATAATAAGTTTTTTTTCCTTAACTGTGCTGGTTTTTTTTTTTTCAAAATTACATCAGATAACAATCTACTTTCCATTAAATCCTCACCAGCAAGCTTTATATCTAGGGTGATATTAAAAGGCACTCTGAATTTTATGCTTCACACTCAAATAGTCAAAAGCCTGAATAATG
Organism: Protobothrops mucrosquamatus; assembly: GCF_001527695.2. Taxonomy (NCBI): domain Eukaryota; kingdom Metazoa; phylum Chordata; class Lepidosauria; order Squamata; family Viperidae; genus Protobothrops; species Protobothrops mucrosquamatus. Next base: position 93,374 of record NW_015387594.1, read on the forward strand.
CAATACTGTTGGGGGTGGGGAGGAAAAAAACTGCATAAAGAATAAACATTAATTCCAGATTACAATCAGCAGGCTCTTGGGCAAAACTGTTTTGCAACTCAAGAAAAAGAATGAGAAAACCTTTGTTCTTGAGTTTAGGAAAATGAGAAAGTTTTCTAATGCTTTTACTGTTTGTCCAAAACTTGTATTATAGAAGCAATATAGAAATTAAAAACCAAACTTTTGAAAACAGTGAATTTTCTTCTCCTATAGTAGCTAATGGATCTCCTTCAGTTCTTCATTATGATGATGGTGTAGCTATCTTTTCCATAACACAAGGGGGGGGGGGCAGAAGCAGAGCATTCAAGATTTCACATCTTTGTGGAGAAGGAAGATTCATCATGATCTACTCTTAAGATCACAGTACCAGTTTTCCCCAAAAGGCTACTCGGTCACATTTACCCTGGAAAATAAATAACATCACTATAGAACAAACTAAGCCCTGTAAGTAATTGGGAATTATATTTGTTGCCCAGAACAAGCAGTTAAAAGCTGCCATCGATCAGGCTTAAAGATCCTTTTGTGGAATTCTCCATTTTGCAGGTAGCAAAAGCAGTCATGATGTAGTCACTGACATGGACATCTGTAGAGCCCAAATAATTAGTGTTTTGTTTTATGGTTGCCAGATCAAAACTTTAACTTTATTTCTTACTTTACCTTTTTTGGCCTTCACAGTTCTTCTGGAAAACCTCTAATCACCTTGGGGGGGGGAGTGCTGAATTAGGTCTTTCACAATGTGGCCTTTCAGTCCAAAGTTTGGTTTTATTAGGGCCCAACGCAGCAATGGTGGAACTGAAATGTACACATGTCCTGAAGGCCCATTTTCATATGGAGTGGAATATCCCCCTATTTAGGGGGGTACTCTGGCTGGAAGACCATTCATTTCAGCTAAGTGAACATCTCCCATACAGTATGCTGCACTGACAAGCTTTCTTCCTGATGAGATTTAATACTTTGTCATCTAGGCTTCAAAGAAGGGAGATATAAAAGCATCTGAATAAAAGATCAATTATACCCCTGCCAGTTAGGGAATATTGAATCTATTACTCATGTTTGATTGTGCTGCCCATTTTATGCAGCCTGATGCTCAGATTTAATAAACCCCTTGCTACTCAATTGTTCTGGCTGCTCAGATGAGGAGAAAACAGACTTCCTTTTGGCTAAAGAATCTGCTGAAAGTTCTAATTAGGTAGCCATCTTTTCTGCAATTATTATTGCTAATGTTTAGATGTTATAATAAAAGAATATTAATTAATGACATATCTATACTTTCCACACCACTGATAGAATTAATTAGCCTTTTCATATTTCATGTATCCTTTTATTGTTTTCAATTCCTGCATGGTTTCACTGGTGTCCTTTCTTGATGATGGATTTTTTACTTTTATCCAAAACATCTGACCAGCCAGTTGGGTGTAGTAATTAAGGCTAGAAACCAGGAGATGGGAGTTCTAGACCTGCCTTAGGCACAAAGCCACTGGGGGACTTTGGACCAATCTGTCAGTCCTAGGAAGGAAGGAAGGGCAAACCATTTCTGAAAAACATTGTGAAGAAAAGTGCAGGGATAAGTCCAGGCAGTTGCCAGGAGTAACACTAACTTGAAGGCACAAGTCTTTTTTCTTTCCAGAACGATATAAATATTTCTTGGAAAACTCAGCAAATAGGAATAATCACAATTGTTTTTAGGACTACAATTATTGTGTCTTTACCTCGATTCCCATAGCAACCATATTTTAATCATAAGTCATGAAATGAAGGAGAGCAAAAATAATTAATAATCAAGGCTAATCCTGAATGGCTAAACTCATTATATGTATGTATGAATTTCCTTTAGAAAAATGGCTAAGGCCTAGTTTCCCCCACCCCCCACCTTTGGATCCAAGTGAATGGGGTCCCCTTTTGATTTTTAATAATAATTTGAGATACTGGAATATGCTTTAATAACATAGGGTTATATTTTTGCCCATATCTATTTCTGTTGTACATTGCCCAGAATCAAATTGATTGAGCTGAGCAACCCTATAAATATGCAAAATAAATAATAAATACTTGCATTTTATTTTGAAACATTTAGTTTGAGGTACAAGTATAATGTAAA
>NW_015387594.1:95745-103446 GCF_001527695.2 Protobothrops mucrosquamatus
GGAAGGAGGGGAGATCCGGAATCACCCGGATCTCTGGGGGCAGCTCGTTCCAGAGGGTGGGCGCTCCGACAGAGAAGGCTCTCCCCCTGGGGGTCGCCAACCGACACTGTCTGGTTGGCGGCACCCTGAGGAGGCCCTCTCTGTGGGAGCGTATCGGCCGGTGGGAGGTAATCTGTGGCAGAAGGCGGTCTCGGAGATAACCAGGTCCGATGCCATGGAATGTGAACTTACCAAATCTTTCAAGCTAACAAAATCTTAAAGCTCAGTGGAAGAAATACCATTGAGGCAATTAACACCTGGGTAATTCCAGTCATGGGTTACACAGTTGAAATTGTGTGTTGGATTGAAGCAGAACTAAAATCTCTAGATAGGAAGACCAGAAAAAATTACAATAAATCATGCCCTTCATCCACACAGCAATGCTGAAATACTCTAATTATCAAGGAAAATAGATGGACATGGAATGTTGCAGGTACCCCAGCAGCTGAAGAAGAAAAAAGGGCCCTGGAAGAATATATGAGGGACAATGAAGAAGATGCTAGTATATCATTGTGGCTTACTGAGAGACCATATTGGCCAACTAGAAAGATCAAAAAAAGAACAGAAAAGAGACATGGGAAAGAAAAGTAATATGTGGCCAGTATATTAAGGGAAAAGAAAACTAGCAGGTAAAGCAAATAGTAAGACCAGGAATATTGAAGAAAGAGATATAGAAGCTAATTTTGGTTGGACAAGACCAAGCCTTAAGAAGAAATGGAAATAAAGCCAGAATTGAGAAGATAGAAACAGACAGTAAGCACTATCTTTGCAGAGAGGTTGAAGAAAGAGTGGAGCACCTGGGTAGCTGCTGCAAGAATTTTGCTCAAACTGGCTACCAATAATGCAGGGGGTTGGACTAGATGACCTCCAAGGTCCCTTCCGTCGTCGTCATCATCATCATCATCATCATCATCATCATCATCATCATCGCACAGTCAGCCAGATGTTCAGACTGGATTTGGCATTTTTGTCTACCTATAGAGTCCTTACCAGGACTTGGGATAGGCAGATATGGATGTTTGATGGTATTACAGATATCATCGCAGGATGGAAGCAGTTCCTAGTAAGGCCACCTTTTGCAATTGACTAATGGCAAATTTGTCAATGCCAATGGTGTTCAAGTGGTGCTCCAGTTGTTTTGGGATTGCACCCAAGGTCCTATTACTATTGGTACTACCCTTGCTTGCTTTTGCCACAGTCTTTCTATTTCTATTTGTAGGTCTTTGTATTTTGTTATCTTCTCCAGTTCTTTCTCTTCTATTCTGCTATCTCCAGGCACTGCCACATCCACTATCCAGACTTTTTTGTCTTTCTTATCGACAATTGTTAAGTCCTGGGTGTTGTTGTTGTTATCATTATTATCATTGTTGTTGTTGTTGTTGTTGTTGTTGTTGTTGTTATTATTATTATTATTATTATTATTATTATTATTATTACTATTATGCTATGACAGAGCAGCAACAATGCTTTGGAATACCTGCAAGAAATGCCATCTGCCTGCAAGCAAGAACTTATGGGACCACAAAATAGTCAAAAGTAATAGAAAATGAAGAAGCTAGAGTGCTCCTGGGCTTCAGAATTCAAACAGGCAGGCACCTACTACATAACTCCCCAGACTTAACAATTGTCAAAAAGAAAAAAAAATCTTGATGGTGTATATTGCAGTACCTGAGTCCGCCCTGAGTCCGCGAGGAGAAGGGCGGGATATAAATCCAAATATAATAATAATAATAATACCTGGAGACAGCAGAATAGAAGAGAAAAAACTGGAGAAAATCACAAAATGCAAAGACTTGCAAATAGAAATAGAATAACTGCGGCAAAAGAAAGCAATTACTACCAATAGTAATTAGGCACCTTGGCTGCGTTCCCAAAATATCTGGAGCACTATTTGAACACCATTGGCATTATTAAAATCACTGTCAGTCAATTGCAAAGGCAACTTTACTTGGAACAGCTTACATTCTGTGACAATACCTTTAATAAGATTAAACAACATCTCTCTATCCCAGTTCCTTGGTAAGAACTTAATAGATGGATAAAAATGCCAAATCCAGTCTAAACATCTGGCTGACTATATGAACATTAATAATAATAATGTCACCTTTGTTCTCCTTGGAGATTGAGCATTGAAAATTAAAGGATTCTTTCTTCCAGTCTATTTTTTTTCCTGAATTGCAATACAGCCTTTCTGTTAATTACTTCTGACATTTATTTAAGTGTTTTCAAGACATTTTACAGAATGTTTTCTCCTTTCAATTTCCTTTTATTTAGCTAGATACTTCTATGTCCTTTAGAGGTTAACTCGTTAATATTTGTCTATTCTGAAAGTGTATTGCTTTTCCCTCTACTAGGTTTTTTNTTTTTTTCCTGAATTGCAATACAGCCTTTCTGTTAATTACTTCTGACATTTATTTAAGTGTTTTCAAGACATTTTACAGAATGTTTTCTCCTTTCAATTTCCTTTTATTTAGCTAGATACTTCTATGTCCTTTAGAGGTTAACTCGTTAATATTTGTCTATTCTGAAAGTGTATTGCTTTTCCCTCTACTAGGTTTTTTTTTTCCTGTCTCTCTTGTATTTAACAAGTTTTGTCTCTGATGGCAGAATATCTGAGAATTTCATGCCAAAAATAGAAGAGAAAAGCAATAGACAAAAGAGAGCTTCTAGTCTCCCAATGAAAGGCTCCAAAATAATAATAAATAATAAATACCTCAAATTGCTCATTAATTATCTACACATACTGTAACTCTCTCAAGATCTGTTTTTACCAGGATAATGCTTGTCTATGTAACTTGATTATTCAAATAATTTCCATCAAATTAATTAATATAAATGAATGATTACTTAGGGTGGTTTGCCTAATCTGCCCAGGCATTCATGAAAAAGCAGATCACAAAGAATAGGAGGCACTGCCAATTTTGATTTTGTAATAACCACACCAAAAATGTGTCTTGTAAACCTAAGGAGAACTCAGAAAACTTACAGATTTATCTGTGTGCAGGTTTCCACAGGCATATTTTTGTAACCTAGATGTTGGACTGTGAAGTTCTTCAAGAACTTCTAACTAACTACATGTCTGGATCTGGCCCTGGTTTCGGTTTACACAGGACCTCTGTAAATCCACTTCATGAGTCAGTTTTGCAGTATTCCATTAAGGGGCAATAATTCAAAATTTAAGGCAATCCCAATTTAAGGCACTGAAGCACATTATTACTTATCATTTGCTCTGGAATCTGAGTACTAATGAAGGGGAAGGGAGAATTCTGGAGAAGAGCTCTTCTTTGTCAGCTTGCCTGTTTGATGAACAAATCCCTCTGCACATTTTCATAGTTGTCTCAAGGTCAAGAGGAAAGAGAGGTTCTCGAAGTGACAATTCTCTGGAGGAGGGGAGCCATTTATCTTAATCAGGCCTAATCAGGAAATGCAGGACAGGCTAAACCAATTCCACTTTACAATGTCCTTCTTGAAGTGGTTCATCAGGAGAAGTAATTTAATTTTGAAGGATCAGGAGCTGGGCTACCTAACAGTAAGTGTGACCTAAAGTATTATTGAACTCAAGTTATTTAACTAAGCCACAATGTGTTGCTTCTTTTCTTTCTCACTAACCTGCAAATCACATACGTTTAAAAAATCAATAATCTTACATCAGAGTTTTACTTCTAAGCAAGATTTTGTACACTGCATATTCTGCCTCATGCACATATGCACACATGCTCATGCACTCATGCTGGGGTATAGCAAAGAAATAGGATGTTACAAGCTTATCCAGTGATCTAGTTTTTCTCATTTCACAAAGCTGATTATTCATAATTTAGTATATTACTCTTTCACTCTGTGAGGCCTGCAGGGAAACAATGTACAAGCTTTTGGAGTCCAGAATTTGTTTTATAGATGGAAGGTCCTACTTCAGACTCAGCAACACCTAACAGAGTTAGGAAAAACCCACTGGAATACTACAGATGCCAAATATTGAGCTAAATGATCCAAGGGTCTAATGCAGTATACTGTATTCTTCATTCCCACTGTGTTTCTCAGCACTACATTGCCCTCATGACTGCATACCCTAGCATTAAGGAGTTATTTTACTTGTTTGCTCTTCAACACAGAAAGCTTCCATGTTTTATTGTTCTCGTCAGTTGGACTTTACTGGGGTAGAAGACACTTTCCAATTTCCTATAGAGCACTTTATAGCCCACAGGAGCTTTACTAGCACTATATTTGCCACTTGGTGACGCAGAACTGAAATATTTGCATTTCGAGGATGGATCTGTAGAGATTTCAAGAAGAAAATTGATGTTTTAGGCCTCAGGATTCCTATTTCCCCCTCTTAAATTGTTGCTATTCTAAACATTGGGAGGGGGAAAATCCATGCTGACATTTCTGATCCCATCCACTCAAGAATTATCACAGCTGTATAAGCTGTGTTCTCTCACAGGCCAGCATAACAACAGCAACAATTGTCATTAAAAGATTTCCCATACTTGTTAGATGGATTGGATAGAATAATAATGGCAGAAACAGTTGAGCATTCACCTCTTATATCCCCTAAAGCTAACCCATACTTTAAATTGCCAGCAGAAACTGAACTAAACGACTGGTGTAGATGGCACAAAATCAGACTGCATTTCATATTTCCTAAAATGTTTTAAAATAATCTGTTTTATTATTGTGTTACCACTTCCTGCTCTCAGTTCAAGAGAAAGATGATACAAAGGAGAATTGCACTCCGTCTTAGAAGATACAGGGCGGCATGGGCAGAAGGTCAGGTGGTAGACATGTACTAGGATGAAGCACCTGAAGTTCCAATTCATTGCCCCATTATTTGAAATATACCAGAGGAAGATAACCTTTGACCTCTTGCAGTGGTGAGATTCAGACAGTTCACACCACTTTGGTAGAACTGGTAGCTAATTTTTTGTTGCCCAGGCCCAGAATGGACTTCCGAAAGCGACATCCACACAGAGAACCGGTTGTTCACATATTTGAATCCCACCACTGACCTCTTGTCTTGTTTTAGTTATTTCCCCATAATAACACATCACTCCCTTCTGTCTAGGAGTTTTTCTCCTGTCTAAATTTCTTAGCTTTGGTTTTATTGATTTTACTAAGGTTGGGATGCTTCCTCTAGCTTTAGTGATGTTCAATGGTTTGCAATTAGAATAACCACACTAGCCTCCTCAGGTAATGCATGTGATCATGTAAATATGGTAGATGCCAATATGAGTGAGAAGACCTTCTTCCAGTTTTGTCACAATTGTGTCACAAAAACTAACCATATATCCATCGTGGCCAACTTCCCTCTAGGATCGTTGTCAACTTCCCTCCAGCAAACAAAACTTACGTAGGAGTTTCTATTCACATTGGCTTCTACCCAGTTAGATTTCAGCATCTAATAAAGCAGTCTATTTGTTTATACAAAGATTTATTTTCTAGTGACATCCAAGTGAGTTCAGGTGAAAGGCCATTACTCATTTCCCTGCTCAATATGAAAAACTGAAAATATTAGCAAGAGCAGAAGGGAGGCAGGTATTCATGATACTACCATCCTAATGTGTCTTTTTTTGTTAAACCTGAACTGGGTTAAATTTACTTTGCAGGTAAATTAGTAGTATCTGTTAGTCCTTCCTTCCTTCCTTCCTTCCTTCCTTCCTTCCTTCCTTCCTTCCTTCCTTCCTTTCTTCCTTCCTTCCTTCCTTCCTTCCTTCCTTCCTTCCTTCCTTTATTCCGGCAAACTTCTCATTTTCCTCCACTTAATAAAATTGCTGGAAAGTGGTACTTTAGAAATGTGTTTGGCACAAGACGTACTGTAGGTGAGAAGTTGTAAATATGTGGGCTCCTAATGGTTCTGGCTGAGGGAAATATGCTCTGCAAACATTTTTAATAATACTATTGGGATCTGAAAAGCAGACAAGTACAAACTATTACCCTTTTAAAAATAGATTTAATGAGAATGTTCCTAAAATACAGTGCAGCATCGGGTCCTGTTTTACTCTCTGCTCTTACAGATGTTCTTGTTGAAGCAAACATGCTATAACTGTAGAAAAAGAAAATGATGCCCTCGCTTTTTAGAACAGAAAAGGAAATAGAACAAGTAGTTAGGAATTCTAAAACATTACTCAGCAGTCCCACAGATGACTGGTGTTGCTGTGCAACCAGGTTAGTGAATATTCTTTCTACTGAATATCTTGCTATTTCGACATAAACACATTTTTCCCAGTTATAAAAAAAACAAAAAACACAAGCTGCTTCGATAAGGTATCAAACTAAAATATGACATGAAATACTTACAGTATATATTTATTTTCACAAATAGGCCTTTTTTCCTCCTCATAGGGTCATTGACATTTGGTAGTTAATAGTTAAGGTACAATCTTATGCTTGGCTAGATGGTAACAGCTGGGTGAATGTGAATGATTCTGAGAAAGATAATCAGGGTTGATAAGATATGCATCTACGAATGCATGCCTACATTTCAGCTGCTTTTGTACTGTTGGAATCAGCAAAACGTAAGCAGTTTTCAAAGGAAAAAATATAATATAATCATCAGATATAATCAGTGTTGAAATATCTCATATTTAAGCAATATCATAACAAATTACAATAATCACAGACAAACAGTACCATCATTCATCCTTCTGCTCACTCCTCACTCCTAAATACTCTTTCAAAAATCTTGCAGCTTGTGAGAAAATCTCAAAGGTTGTAATAAGAAGTTTTATCAGGTGCAAAAATTCTCTCCCCTCTTCTACCTTCTGGTGATCCCAGTAGTTATTGGGATCCAGTAGTTACGGCACACTGGCACCATACCCCAAAAAATAAAATCTCTGATGGGATTTAGAAAATTTGTGCATTGACAAAATTTCCATTTGTCAATTGTAAAAGGCCACACTGTTTGGATCTGCATATACAGTATACTACACCAATGCATTACACCTTGATGCGTATGAAAGCCAACACCATCTAAATAACTTGCAGCTGTGATTTCACATTGTTGTATATATAATAATAATGAAACATTTTTCTTAGTATTCATTTTTGATCAGCTGTAAAACACAGCCACCCAGCCCAATTTGGTTACCTCCAATTATTCTAACTGAAAGTCTAAATATACCGTAGCCTCCCAGTGACATCCGGTACCAATCATGTTACCAAACCAGCTTTTCCTCTGAAGCTATTAAGCCTCTCTCATAAATCTGCACTTGAAAAATCTATATGAAACCAAGAAGGATCAACAACCATTTACAGACTAAAAGTAGAAAAGGAAATGTACATAGGGAGAGAGTTATATGGTAAACAGAGTATGGGGGCATGATTCAGTTTGAAACCCTACTCAGCTATGGGGCACTTTGTAGAATATACAGCAATCACTTTTTCTTCTCTATTGTCCTGGAAGAACTATAGGATTCACATGACATCAGATTCCAGATTCAATGTTCAGTGTTCTAGATGAGAACGGGAGCTGTACTACTGGAAGCTCTAGGGAGCTGCTATTTGTAGGTGATAACACAAACCATTTTTCCAGTGCTTAATAGTTCTAGTAATAGAACTATTTCTTGAAAAGCAATTTTCCCATGTGCACATGTGCACGCACACTCTCTCACACACAGAGACATATCTCACTTTTGATATATTTTGATGCACAATTTTCTTTAACGTTCA
>NW_015387594.1:103546-109070 GCF_001527695.2 Protobothrops mucrosquamatus
TCTCTCTCTCTCTCTCTCTCTCTCTCTCTCTCTCTCTCTCTCTCTCTCTCTCTCTCTCATTTAAAAGTGATAATGGAGAACCAGATTATACTGCAATTGTGCAGAATCTTGCTGAAAATTTGTATTGTGCACGAACAAGGAAAGACTTGTTGAAAAAAATAACTGGTAATCTGAACATAGATCTTTAAATTTTGGCTTTTTTGAAATTACAAAGCCAGTAGCCTCTGGTTTATGAAACTAGATAAAAGCCTGCAGGATGGAATAATTCTTGGATACTATTGGGGAAAAAAATACTTCTGCATTCCGATGGGTGATGAGATAAATGCAGGCAAACTCAAATAGATTGTAGAATAGCTTCAGTGCCTATTGAATAATGGACAACAATAACTTGGCAAGAGTTTTGCTAGATTTTGCTAGGTTTCAGACAACACTGCTAGTATCTTTCTCTGTCTCTTTTTTTGGGAGGAAGAAATTGCATAAATTTGGACTTTGCACAACTGGAAAATGTCATGGAGGTTCTGATTCAGATGTTCAAATATTCTTTCAGGTACATAATAAAAAAGAATATTGCAAAGTCCACTTTCTCCTCCTCCACAATATAACAAGATATATCTACAATGAGCATATGCCTATGGCAATATTAATTTCTCATAAAGCTGACTATCCAAAATAACATACAGTTTAAAAGCAGTTGAGATTCTAAGGAAGATTCACCAAAACTGAAGTATGTGAATCAATAAATAAAGTATTTGAAGCTTCCTACATTTGTCTGTCATTCATTCATTCATCTATCCATCCATTCATTTGTTTGTTCATTCATTCATTCAAACAATTTATGTAGCTGTGCATTTCTCAAAAGTGATTCTTTGTGGTGTACAAGTGTTTAAAACACTTCAACAATAACCAAATCTTACATAAAAAAGACAACGTTAACCATCCAAGCTTGTCTATAACCATTTGTAGAGTGTAGAGTATGACTTTGACAAAGAGAGCGAAAATGCATTACTAAGGCAACAAACATATAAATGTGGCTTAATTTCACATAAAGGGAGACATCTGCAAAAATATCTCAGACAAATAATACCCCCCCCCCCCCAATTCTCAAGACAATAAACCTGGAATAGGGGAAGCACATTCAGATTTGCAAGGTTATATTAAGTTTTGGGAATTTGCTGTGTTGCCATGAGCAAAAGCAGAATCAGAGCTTATATAATTTTGGTCTACTTCATTCCAAATATTTGGTCTGGTCTACCTTGTAGGGTACTATATCTCTCCCAGACATAGGAGAACAGCTAAATCTTTAATGCCTAACATGCTAACAGGGTTAGGACCATCCAACTTTTTGTAGGGATGTTGTTGTATGGAATACTGTACATGTATGGACACCTAGATAATATATATACTTTCTTTTATATGAACTCTCAGACTACTCTCAGGTACAGTTGTTATTTCACCATGGCCTAACGTTGGGGGTTTCAGTATATCTGCCTGTGGTTGTTAACACTATGCTTGACCATCAGGTGTGGGAATATAACTGGTTTCATCCTTATTGCAAGACAATCTATATTCTACCTTGCTACCAACCAAACTGGCCCACTATAGTTCATAGAGGTAAGGGCGTTATATAAAGCCAAATGACTATTTTCAGCATTCAACCCAGACTAGGAAGCCAGAGTTACTGTATGAATGCTAATGCTACATTTATTATAGGGTTTTAGAAACGGAATCTAGCATGTCTAATTCTGCTTCTCCTCTTTTTCCTTTTTCATTATGAAAACTGGGGAGGGTCATGTACAACACGCTTTCTCAAATCACACTTCTCCAGATTCAGATTTCATTTATGTGACTATTTCCTTGGCTACAGCTGTTCCTTTTGTTTCTCACATTTGTTCTCACTGCCCAGGGCTTTTTTTTTTTTTTGTCATAGAATGCCCAGAACGGAGTTCCAGCACCTTTTTTGGATGGAACTTTGTAGGGTAGGCAAGGCGGGTTATTTGACATATGTGAGTTCCGGCACCTTTTTTTTTTTTTTTTACAAAAAAAAGCACTGTCACTGCCCATTACATCTATGTGAATAATTCTTAGTAGCAGTGTTTAAATAACACCAGATCTCTGCTAATTGTAATGGATAGGCATGTGTTCTCAGGAGCTGTTACCCCACATCAGACAGGTGGCTACCCAGCCTCTGATTGAAGAACACCAGCAAAAGGGAACATATCATTTCTGAGTCAGTCTGTTCCGATGGTTGACAGAACAATCAGGAAATTCCTCCTAATATCTTACCTAATTTCCCCCTGTCCCCTTGTACTTCAACCCATTGGTTCTGGTTTGGCCCTCCTCTTCCATCCTCTGAGGATGCAGGAAAGGCAGCAATAAGAGGGGAGATGTTTCTTTAGCCCAGGGGTGTCCAACCATAGAAACTTTAAGATTTGTGAACTTTAAGTCCCAGAATTTCCCAGCCAACATGGCTGGCTGGGGAATTTTGGGGGCTGAAATACACAGGTCTTCAAGTCACCAAGTTGGACAGCCCTGCTTTAACTCTTGCCTCCATGATGCCCTGATTGGGGGCCTTCTGAGTACATTAAGGCCAGGATTGGGCTCTGCGCTAGTCAGGTTGTTTTCTGATTTTTGTAGGAAATAGTTCAAATTTCAAATCAAATCCAGAGAAAACAAAGATGGGCTGCAGGTTGGAAAAATGTGAATTCATCACTACAGAGAGAAACAAGCAGTTCTTGTCAGAGTTATTTCATTTTTATTATTATTTTAGTCTATTTTCCTGTGCTACACTTTGCTCCATTTGGCAACTGCTAAAGCTGATGACTCTGTTTGGTTTTGTGTGTGATCTTTCTCCCTTTATCTCCCCTTTTCTCTGACTGTTTTTTAAACTCTAAGGAGAACATCTGAAGTACTATCCTACAGCATTTGGCAAACCACTTGTGGGTTCCCCAAAATAATGCATTACAGAATAGCTTCCTAATGTGCTCAGCCATCTATGTAGTCATAGACAAGCTAGTTATTTAAACAGTTAAACACAAGGTAATGGAGTGAAACAACAACAACAGAATCCTCCACTATCTTTTCAATTGCTACTTCTACAGTAGGACTTATTGCAGCAGTTATCTATATTATTGAAACACTATGGTTACTGGTGAGATATGCCCTGTAATTTTAAGAAGCATTTTACTGGAGGTCTATTGGAGATTATTCTGAATGCATCATTGGTTGTATGGCTAGGGTGGTTTTCAATGAGAATGTAAATGTTGACTTCAGACAATCAACTGATTTAATTTGGTTTTGTTTTTCCCAAATGGGTAATTCAGCACCAACAACTGTTTCTTGGCACTCAAAGTTCTTTTAGGATTGCCAAGTCTCTGAATCAATTTCCTTTTTCCAGAATCCTCTTTCTCAGTGAGATTCTTAAGGAACTGTAGATTTTGGACCTATGATGTTACAGGGAGGGAAAGGTACTTTAGACTGTAATGTCTATTACTTTACCAATTTAAAAAGCAATGTTTTCCCCTGCCCAATTTTCTTGATTCAGTTTAAGACTCTAAGGCATATAACTTAACTTTGGCTCAAAAATGCCTCACAGACCATTGTTTAAGGCCATATCCTCACGACACAGCTTCCTCTCATCTCTAGCCCATGGCTGAAGCCCTTTACTTCTTTTATCATTTCCCCCCCTTTGGCCAAATTGGTCAATTTTACTGCTTTTCCAACTTTTTGCATACAGTAATCTTGCTCCCTAATTCCTATGAAAATAAAGAGAGGAATGAAACCATTCTCAAATTATATTTCTGCCTCAGGCCTGAATTTCATTTATCTAACTGTTGCCTTGGTTGTGGCAAACCTCCTATTCCTCAAGATTATGCCAACTGTCTATTACAGCTAGATGTCATGTGTCTGATTAACGAAACACTTAAAAGGACTTTCAGGCATATTTTTTCCTAAAAGCATTTATTAAGGTTACAGAGACGTCAGTACAGGATGGTGGAAATGCTTAGGTCTGGCTTCTCTTCCGTTACACATATACATTCTAAGCATTTCCCCCCCTTTTTTTGGGGGGTCATGGTTCACATCTTCCAATCAACTTGGAAGATGTGATTTACTTCCGGTTTCTTTTTCCCGGGCTATCCTTATTCTCCTCCCTTTTCCCCTGTTGCCTGGTTTAACTATAAAAATACCAGACAGTTCTGCATATTGTCAAAGCAAGAATATACAGTATTTGCAGTGCTGACACTAGATCTAACAGGACAGGATGGTATAAGTGGGTAAAGATAATTCTGCAAGTAACCTGGCTTTGATGCATATGTGTTGTATAATGCTTTGTAGTGACCATGGTGATGAAGTGGTGAGGGCTGAGATCAGGCTAGTTCATATTTGGCTGCTTTCAGCAGGTTAGGTAATGGGAGTAGCACAAGTTCCTCGAACCATCCTATTGAGCAACCTTTCTATTTGTTCCACACAAGTTGTCAATTCTTCAGCCTTCTGCAGAGTGACTTGCCTTCCAACTTGTGACAGAGGTTGCCCAATAAAGTTCAGTGATGGCAGGCTCCTTTCCCCATCCCTGTGGATCAGCATTGTAAAAATGGGATACCTCATACAACTTTCCACCAACTTTCTTGCTTTTGGTCTCCTCCTCAGTCATCTCTAAATTTTCATTTCCAGATATTTGGTGACAAAATTTCCCAAAATTTCTAAACGGCATAGGAATTTTGAGTGAGAATCTTGGGAATTGCAGTTTCAAGAAATGTGGTGAGGACCTAATAATGGAAGTCTATCTGGAATATGTTAACAACAGATGCGATTTCATCCTCATGTCTAGCTTGTCTCTTAATCACTTATGAACATTTGGAGCATTTTTACAATCTGAACATTATTAATTACACAAGTGCCTAGCACTGTACATAGTGACAAAGAACTGTTATTATTACAAATTGTTATTATATTTACATGTGTGTCTCTTTGTGTGTGGTGTTAATATGTGGTGTGTGGTGTTTCTCCTGGCACTATTGGGCAGAGTTTGTGCCAAAATTTCTTCTGTTTGTTGTTTGTTTGTTTTGATTTTCCTACTTATTATTTCCACACATCAATGAAATATTAAGGAAAGGAAATCCTTCCACTGGCCTTTTTTCAGATAGGGAAATGTGGACAAACTTAATAGCTTCAGAGTAGGAGAAGGTTGGGTAACAGAAGGCAAAACAGCAATCATAACATTAAAATTAACAAGGAAGAAGAAGAAGAAGAAGAAGAAGAAGAAGAAGAAGAAGAAGAAGAAGAAGAAGGAGAAGGAGAAGGAGAAGGAGAAGGAGAAGGAGAAGGAGAAGGAGAAGGAGAAGGAGAAGGAGAAGGAGAAGGAGAAGGAGAAGGAGAAGGAGAAGGAGAAGGAGAAGGAGAAGGAGAAGGAGAAGGAGAAGGAGAAAGAAAAGGAGAAGGTGGAGATGAAAGTGGAGAAGGACAAGGTGGAGAAGGAGGAGAAGATGGAAATGAAGATAGACATGAAGGTGGAGAAGGAGAAGATGGA